>NC_142980.1:15461183-15764582 GCF_061535395.1 Colias eurytheme
TATCACTGCGTACCTTCGTAAACCTTTTCACGAATAAAATAAAGTCCGTGTAAACGTATGTATTTAGGCTTTATCGTTTAGTTCTATTTTAGGCGGACAATTTGAAACAAACTATAATTAGGAGTGTAGCAAAAGAACAAATAAAATTACATTGAATTTTGTTCTGATTACTGGTAAGTATATCGAAATCTAAGTATCCATTTAGGTACTATTTTAATATGAATATATTATTTTGACAAATATTAATGTCGACTGAGCCACGCATGTGGGAATCTGTGCATGTGTCATAAATTTACCCCAATGCGAAATTTCACACGATTATTTCGTGATGATGCAAGAAAATTTATGTGAAATAAGCGAAGAATTTTATGTATTAATGGTTGGGAAAATCACAATATGTTATGATATAATTATTCGACCTTCAAACAATATTATATTGTAATACGAAAAGAAATAATCTCCTTAAGCTATACTGAAGGTATATAAATCAATCACATTTATTGTTCAAAAGTTTACTTCATACATCGTATAAATTTTATCGAAATTGATGCAGTTCAACAATTTGTTTCCAAAAGTGTTGAAATAAATTAACAATTATCGCTCTACCTACCTATATAGTTACAATATATAGGTAGGTAGAGCTAAACTTATAAATTAAAATTTCTGTCACCTCTAAACTCAAACGCTAATCCTCAATTCCAAAGCTTCTGAACCAACTTTTAAAAGCCTCCATTCGAAACGTGCATTGTCCTCGAGTGACATCACTACATAGTATAAAACAAAGTCGCTTTCCCTGTCCCTATGTCCCTATGTCCCTATGTCCCTTTGTACGCTTAAATCTTTGAAACTACGCAACGGATTTTGATGCGGTTTTTTTTAATAGATAGAGTGATTCAAGAGGAAGGTTTATATGTATAATAACATCCATTAAATAGTAGAGAAGTACTGTTATTTTTGAGGTTTCTAATGTGATGTCGTGAAAAATTACCTTTTTTCCGCTTATATTGCAAACGCAGGCTGAACCCTACGAGTTTTATCAAAATAATGTACTAACACGAACTAAGTATTATACACATTGAAAAGGTCTACAAAAAAGTCCGCGATGGTATATGTCTATCTCTTATGGATAACCCACAATAACATTTTTTTGTCATTTACTTTTTACGACAAATAATAGCTAATTTTCGAAGCGATTCTCACCAATACAGCATTAATCCTTAACCAATTAAATACCTTGAATACATTGTTCATTTAATATAGGTCTATATGGCCCTTTACAACGTATGATTTAAGTGAATATTTTCGAAGATATTACAGATTTAAAAATTGCGGGACGTAGCGTTTGCGGCGGTACCGGCCGGCCGGGTAGGGCCGCTATGTTTTTATATACAACGTTCACAGTTTTTCTGTAGTGTATTAAGTATCAGCATTGCACCCGTGCGAAGCCGGGGCGGGTCGCTAGTATCCTATATTTTGAGAGGTTTTACGGCTATACCGATGGGTGCAAGATTCTTTAAAACAACCCGAGGCGAGTCCACCCGCGTTCTTCACATCCATCCAGTCCCCGTGGATACTTTTAATACAATTTGCCGCTGAAAGCCTTTTTCTAGCGCAAGCCCTACCGGTTTTATTCACTAACAAAGCCTAAATCTTTGAAAGGTTTTCTCCGCCGGGTAAACGTGTTTCACTTCTATTAATAATACCGGTAACAAATACTTGAATTGATTTCGAAATAAATATCCTTTATTAGAATTCTAACAATTGAACCACTGTGAAACGCGTAAGTAATATACTGTAAGGTGCTGAAGGTATCTCAATTATAACATCTCTTTGAAGAGGCAATGTTATGCGTTCTTGTACCAAAAATTAAAACAGCCACCTGTTAGAAAACTTTGAATATTTTCAATGAATAAACGTTGCTCATTAAAATGCATAGTTGAAGGTGCAGTTGCAGGTACAAATGAAATTGCATCACATTAATTAAGTATGATCCAGTATTCAAGGCGAAGGTTTAACCTTGTGGCGCGGCCAGGTGTTGCGCGTGAAGCTCACACGTGTTATCAATTAACCACCCGCGAATCTCTGGGGACTGCGCGGTTGCCATGGTTACGCATGACACATGGACTTTTTACATTTCCATGTAATTAAATATATGATTCAATTACTTAATTACAAGTGCTTAGTGTAATTAAAAAATGTATAAATTCTCAGAAGTGAAATATCAAGAAATATTTATGGTAGGTATAGGAAGATTTTAGTTTCCTGTCCCATATCTGGCTAAGATCTCAATTATAAATTTAAGCAAAATAGTAAATAAAATCTATTTAGTGCCGCTAATTTCGACATAAGAGACCACACATTTATTTACTTTAAACAACTTTATATTCACTACGATCAATCACATCGAAAACGTATTCAATATAAAAATAAACAAGAAACTGTAAGTCATTGCACAACGATAAACATTGTATGTAAATCTGTGTCTACGAAGCTACGAGCGTCTACGAGCAAGTTGCGGACGCACGTAGCCGTCTCTAGCCGGCTGCAATGTAAACTTGAACTGTAATTATTTCACTTAGCCTTGCTTGTTACATCTCAACTTATATTACTTCAGCCACTATTAGAGTAAAGCTGTTCTATTGACAAATTGAAAAAGCTGGATTTATTCAAACTGTGTTGTACGATGAATTTTTGATGGAGATTTAAACATTTACAAACTACTAAAAGCTTGTTTGAATGTTGCAAAATACGTGAACTATAATTTGCTAAAACTTTTCACATTCATATTTGAATCGCTTAAATTTCCGGTACAACAAAAGCATGCAATAGAGACCTTCCATCGCGACGATACATTTTCAAATAGGAATTTCCGTACACATTTGTAAGAAATAATTCCATTGCGAACGCAGCACTTTGGCTTATACGGAGTCCAGCTGAAAGCAGCTTTCGAAAAGCTTTTGATACTACAGCCGTCCCCTGCAATATTATTTTGATTCCGATACACATTGTGAGGACACATAAATCCTGAATTTAGTGCTTGTATATTCTAACAATTGTCGTGTTTTCGCATTGAAATTTTGTATCTGTATTCTCAGTGATATTAAAAATCAATCCAATAAAATGGCAGGCCTATGCACGCTACAATATTAAGTATTTATTATTGACGACGCGGTTGGCGCAGTGGTCAAGTAACTGCCTACTGAGCCGACGGTCCCGGGTTCGATCCCCGGTCAGGGCAAATATTTGTGTGATGAACTCAATTATTTGTTCTTGGGTCTGGGTGTTATTATCTATATATGTATTTATTAAATATTATATTTATCGTCGCCTAGTACCCACAACACAAGCCTTAATTGAGCTTACTGTGGGACTAGGTCGATTTGTGTAATAATGTCCTATAATATTTATTTATTTATTTATTGTATTTATTATTGTATTGTATTTATTTAAATTTAATTTAAATATCTCCTGCTTATTATTCACAAATTGTATATCGGTTTAATTCGTAAAACTTCAGAGCCAAAATAATAACAACACACTTCATAGAATTACATTTTAAACTAAGTAATTTTCATGATACAGCCTTTGAATCATTTCCAGGAAAGCCTCTCGGCGTAAATATTTATCATTGCGTAAAAAGAACCGCCCACGACGCAATACCGTAACAGAATGAAACATCTGATCGCCCTTTTATTGGAAACTATAAACTGTAAAGCACATTTACTCATCACAAGGAGTCGCATTTCACGGCCATCAATTTAATAAATGGCCAATTGGAGTCGGAATGATGCGAGAGCAAACATCACTAGAGTCAATATTGACTTCATTTAGAAAATTAATTTCGTCCGGAACGTAAGCACTAGTTTAGACGCAACAAACAACAACTAAGATAAACATCGTAGCGAATTTCTGAGAAATAATTTTAAAATCGCATCGCAGCAAACATTTTCCGCTTTCCCAAAAGTTTTAATAATTAATTCCGGCGAAATTGTGTTTGAGTGCAGCGGCGGGGAAAGGGGCAGGGGACAGAGGGGGGGGGGGGGCAGGGGAGATACAACGAAAATACAACCGAATTTCGCTAGTGGCTAAACTTACACGACTACTGCAGATGTGCATATGCGTTGCGATATATATGTAATATGATAGTTTAAATATTTTGAGAGAGTGCATAATTGTCATGCTTTACGAATACTTGAAGCTTATGAAACTCTGATAGATTTTAGTAAAACTAGAATAAATTGTTGCTTCGCGCACAGACCGTATCACATGTAAACTAACGTAGGGGTCTACATACTTTGTATTCGCGACAAACAGTCAATGTCCTTATCCAACATCTATATATCTCTATGAATAATATAATACATACATCTATTGCACAGGTGTGGGAACATAACAGACTGTATGAATATCGTTATGTGAAGTTTAGCACCAAGTCTGTCTGACTATGAATCGAGTTAGACGTAACTTCCTACATCCTTACAACGCATTTGCATATTACAAAACCACAGAAGGAATAATTAACCAAAGCATGCTGCATTCATTACTTCAGTTATTATTAATGTTGAATTATTTTTGTTAGAACTATAAGGTAAATGCTAAGCTAGAGCTTCTTGCCGAGTCGTCTAAATAGCAACTGTTTTCTTATCTTATAAAAGTCTCGTTGAATTGAGAAATATTTTAGTTTAAAAGCAATAAAAACATAAAATCTACTTCCGCCATTCTGCAAATATTAAATTAAGTGTACAGAACACAAAACGGTCTATTTTTCAACAGGCTTAAGCCTGAATTGGTATAATTATGGGATCAGTTTTAATTACAATCAAAAACAGCATCTTAAGTCAAGTATCAATTTTATCCTTAAATAAACAATTTAAGCAGTCATTTTTTTTATTTAGCTCTACCCACAATTTGATCATTTAACATTTTGTCAAGGTAAGCGGCGATTTGTGTTTTTAATTCTCAAACAATTCCTTAACGATAGACAAAGGAAAACTATACGTATAATATTCACAACAGCACTAATCAAAATTTAATTGTATTGCTATTAGTCATTTGTTGTACAATATTTCATTCAAGTTACGAAACTGAATTTAACATTCAAAATGAAAATAATCTTTCTATAGACAAAATAACACACAATTTTCACGTCTATTGTTTCGAATCAATACAAAACTCTATTAAAGTTAGTTTGAACTCCATTGTGCCGATTGCCGACTGTAAACCTGCATATTTAGAGAACTTACTGTTTGGACCGACAGGAATCGTAAACCTATCGTTGATTCCGCGGACTTATATGAAATGGATTATTTTCCATAAATTGCTTAATTCAAGAACTTTACTTTTTCAGTTACAGAAGCTTTTCTATATGTAAAGAAAAGACTTTCAGTTGACAAATTTGTCTAAATTACCGAAATGCAGTAAAAGAAAACAGACTTACTAAGCAGATTGACTAAATTGCTTGCACCTCAAGATTAAGTAGACTTTAATTGTAAAGTCGCTTCCTAACTCAATGTTTTATTTAACCGCTCCTTCAACCCATTCAGAAGCCTTGTCTTACCTAGCATCATAGGCAAATACCTAAAAAACACACACAGACACGCAAGACTACAAAACATGAACCCTCCCCCCACTCAGACACTAACCTTGAACTGGCTCAAGTACTCCTGCTGGCGCGTGATGTCGGTGGCCAGTATCAGCGAGCTGACCTGCCGCTCGAGCCGCACGCGCAGCTCGCGCTCGAACAGCCCGCTCTCGATGAGGCAGCTCACCGCCGAGCGCCAGTGGTGGTTCTCCAGTACCGAGGTGTTCTGCGACAACGTACGTAGATTAGAGGTGGGAGCGACTTAAACCAAAATTTAATCGAAGGCTAGGAGAATGGCCTTGTAAGGTATATATCCTATGCATGTCTCGTATTTTGATAATCGATTTTATATGGTCGTTTACTTATTTATATGCAAGTAGGTTATCAGCCTTCTTTATTGGCAGATAGAAAAGAAAGATTAAAAAGACTTGCCAGAATGATACATGCCATGCCGGATCTGGCAAGTCTTTTCATTCCTCCTTATAGGAAAACTAACCCAAGCCCCTTCGGTTCTGCGCTTACTTGTAAAGAGGAGGCGGTCAGTATCGAAAAGTAATGTGAAAAAAATGTAAGAAGAACACAATAGAACACAATTTTATCTACGGTAAAAACGCTTATTAAATTACAATATAACACCGGCTATTAAAAACCTAAAATTATTAAGCTAAAAACTGTATTTAAAACGTGAATTGAAATCCCATTCCCGCGTGTCATGTACACAAATTTCAGTTTCAGTGTCGCTCTTTGTTACGGGGCTTTCACAAAAGCCGTTTAAAACAGGTCTTTGGTGGCTGATATTTTGTGCTACATTCGCCTGTTGCCGCGCGTCAATCATTCTGCCAATCACGAATGGCTACTGTAAATACAATAGCCAATGACATGATCAGGCATTGTGTGGGGAAATGGATATTGTAAAGCATTGATGGCTAAGTCCAATTTTCCGTTCATGTTATTCATGAAATTCGGGGCACCTTAATCAATACAAGTTAGCAAATGTATTGATGGAAATGATGTTACATTTTCAGAGTATTTAACTAATATTTGTAATGCAGACATCTGTTGGGAATCGTTGCAGAGTATTCAATCAGTACTACTGCAATAAGCATAACCTATAATTTTCTATAGAAAACATAAAATGTTGTGTTTACAACAGCGATAGCCGCAGTAACCCTTGGTTCACCATCCATGCGAGTGTAAACACAGTATTTAACACCAGCACTACACATGTTTTAAACTACCACCAAATTGGTTCACAGGATTTCAAAGCCTATCGAAGCTTTGCATGTTTGAAATGACAGGTCACTCATCAAAGAGCCCGTGTCGAAAACATCAAAGTTCAAAAGATTGGACCCGGTAATACGTAACAATTTGCAAGCACAGTGGACAAATAAATATAACTTCTGGGGGCAATTCAAGCAATTTTCAAGCTAAATATTTGCTTGGTTGAATCGTGCCACTTTATAACTAATACATGCAATTTCATCGAAGGAATTACCCATCAGTCGCCGCGACTATTCCAACTACTATAACTTATTCAATCGATGGTTGGCCCACTGTGAAAACTATTCCAACTGGATACCAACAGTTTAATACACAAATTTAAATGGGAACAATGTTGTGTATTTCAGTTCAACTTAAAATGAGATCGTTGATGAAAATGTCTCGAAACCTTTAGAATTTACGCGTATAATTTAATTTAAAACAGATTTGTGAAATGTGGCATTATTACCCTGATAAAAACTTCAAAATTAAATAATGTTATGAAAACTAACGACTTAATGCAAATTGGTATTGAGTTGCAAAAAGCATAATATCCAGTCACGTTCGTTAAAATAAAAATTCGAAGTTAAAACGACATAACATAAAAATCTCCTTACTTTGTTATGAATTTATTATAACCAAATGTAAATCCTAAAAAGCTTTTAACATAAAACTGCACTTTTATTATTCTATGTTTCCAAACTCGGTCCGGCCGCCTCGCCAACGTGTAATTTCACTGTTGCAACTTTAAATTTTAATCAAGAAAGTCAACTCATTTATATGTATGTATGTACAAGACGACTTATTATATTCAAACATTTTATACATTTTGGGACAAAGACTTGTAATAAGATTGCCTACTTTTATACCTACTTGATTTTGAAGAAAATATGTTAATTTTACTTATTGTAATGCTGTATGACTACAAAGAAATGAATAAATAAATATAAATATTGATCAAATACCAGTTTCATGTCTCATTCAATATGTCCTTCATCAAAAACAATTTTACAATTATTTTAGAGAAAATTCCACGGCCCTTAGCAACAACAAGAAAAGATGTAACATCAACGTCTAAACAAGCCGACTTTGCAATATTCAATAATTCCTTAATTCAAAACAAATTACGCCCTCATCTAAGTATATCGGAATGTAATAATCGCGAAGTCCGAAGGAATAACAGAATAATCACTTTAATATCTTCGCTAGTCTCAAACGTTTTGCGCCGACAGCGAGGATATCAGGCCAATCTTTACTTAATACACAAAGGTGAAGAATTTGTTCGAACGCGTTTATCTCATACACTATTGGTTCATTTTTAAAAATTCTTTCAGTGTTAGATTACCCATTTATCGAGAAAGGCCAAACGTTATATATCATTACGCCAAGACCAATAGGACTTGAGCCATGTGGGTAAAACCGCGGAGCACAGCTAATACTTTATGTAGCGGAAATCTCGCAATTAGCCTAGCTATACCAAGTTTATTTCAAAAAGGGCCACGCTATATAAGCTATAATTGTAAATAATCAATGAGCAGTCCCGTCACGTCCGCACGCAGATACGGGATACGTGTTTACATGTTACACTGATGAAATATCCATTGCACATGTTTTTAATTCAAATTCAATACCTATGAACTAGCTTCACGCCTCCGCTTGAAATGGGTCTACAAGGATAGTGCTTTTTCAAATACAATATTCTTATTGAACTTAAATTGATATTTTTAAGTTACTCGCTGCAAAATAAAAACTAAAATCGCACACGCGACATAGTTTTATAGGCACAAATTATATTAAACAAAATAGAAAATTTGCGAAACTGTTTTATGAACTCCAATATTCGAGACCCCCCAAATTTACATTTCATTCAGTTTAAAAGCCTATTTCGTCTAGTTACCTGGTACAGGGCCGCCAAGTGGTTGGAGGTCGCAATCAGGAAGGGCTGGTTGACGCCCGGGTGGTCCATGTCGTGGGCGATGGCAGCCAGCAGCGACGCCATGATCTCCAGCGGCTCCAAGTGCTCGCGGATCTGGTGGAAGAGGCACTTTCAATATTGAACTTATACGAGCATTGGCACAGGAAAATTTTGCTATGAAGTAAAGATTGCTAGAGATAAATTTGTCAGAAATTACTAATCTTTTCTTTTCTTGTAGGACTGATTGGATCGACCTCGAGTCGATGTGACTGTAAAAGAAAGAGAAATTATAATTTCTACCACAAAGCGCAGCTTACAGCGCAGTATTCTAATGTATTTGTAGGAAGATTTTTTTTTATCTTTGGTTTGTTGGTTTTGTGTGCGCCCCGAAAAGCAATTTTCTTTCAAAACACTAGTAACTGTGAATATGTTAACGGAACTATTTTTTTTCGGGTCAGGTGTAAATACCACAAACACAACTTGACAAATTATATAAAGCATTTTCCATTTAAGATTATGTAGACTGCGACATACCAATTTTTACTTTTAATATACATGGGTTGATCCAAAAGTAATGATAATCAATATTAAACAAGGTCATTACAGTTAAAATTATTATGTATTCAGCTAGATAGTTTTCTAAGTAGATAATATACTTCGATATTTTTTTTCTTAAACTTACAAAAAAAAAGCTTTGACTTCATCCACAAAAACCCCTCTACTGCGGCCATCACTTCGCTGTCGTCTTAAAATTTCTTGCCTCGAAGGTGTTTCTTGTGCCGAGGAGAGAGATAGAAATAACTAGGAGCTAGATCTAACAAACAGGGTGGGTGTTCAAGCATTTGGAATGCCGATTTTTGAATGGCAGCCATTGCAACTGACGCTTTGTGATCTGGTGCGTTGTCTGGGTGAAACAGCATTCAAGCCCGCATTTTGCCATGTCTCTTTTCCTCACTAACCTACCGCAATCTTTTAATTTGGTCTGTGTAGTAAGAGTCCAATATAGTGGCTACCTTCTTAAAATATTCCACCATAATTATTCCTTCAGCGTCCCAAAAAACTACCGCTTTAATCTATCCCACAAATTTACACTTTGAATTTCTTCATCGTGACTTTGGAAGCTCGCATCCAGGTCATTGATTGTTTCTTGGTTTCAGCATAAACATGGTGAACCCAGGTAACGTCCATGATCACAAATCGTGACAAAAAATTATCTTGATCTCATAAAAATTTGAAAATTCACCCTCTAAATGTCGAATCGTTATTTCTTCTTTTCGTCGGGAAACATTCTGGCACCCACGGTTCACATTCAAATTAATGTAAATACTTGGAAACGTGGCCTGTTGATATGATTTTTTTGTGATAACTTAGTGAGTACACAAAAAACATTTATTTTGTATTTTTATGTGCACAGGAATTACCCAATTATCATTACTTTTGGATCAACCTAGTACAGTCATGTTTATAAAAATACATATTGTCCATTGTATACATCTTGTCCAATACGTCAATAAAAACAACAAATATAAAAATACAATAGCTAAAAATATAAGTGTCGAATTTATAGAAAACTTACATAAAGGTCGCATCAATACGCTCCATTCACGGGCCGCGTCTTTCGCTTATAATTACCGAGAAAATAAGCTCAGAGACATTGCAAATAAATATTTATTTAAACCGAACGGATAGAGAAGCTCAAGTAAAAGGAAAATAAATTCCCTGTTCATTTATTATTACTTATATTTGCGTCTCTAATGAAACGGTGCTCGCTCAGAGAGCTGATCAACGAATGCAATGAAGGCCAGCTTGCATTTCGGAATAATCTAATCAGAATGCAAGATTCACTGCACATTTTCAAACTGTTCTTGGTTATAAGAAATGACTTTTTCGAAGACCTGACATTTCCATTTTATATCGCAACACTTTATAAAATGGAACAAGTTTATCATCTTTGAAATTTTGAAATATTAAGAAACACTATGTAGTATATGCGTTGTACAAGTATATGCGTTGCTACAAGTAGGAATTTCGAGACCTTAATTCTGTTTTAATTTCACCGTATTCGTAATATCATATTAGATATACTTGATATCATTAAGTTACTCTGAAAAATAAAAGCAATAAAAACAATTGAATTCTTGAGACGGTAAACATTATATATCTAAATGTCTTGTTTATATCCACGAAACTATACGTATATAATGACTTTAAGCGTCTGAACAACAGCTGGCGAATAGTTATACTAAAACCACAACATTGTCAGCATCGCTCTTATCAAACGTTGTTAGATTCTTGAACTATGCAGCTTATTCTCGACACTCAAACAAAATTGCTCGTACATACAAAATTTACTTGCAGTCTTATACATAAGGTGGACCTTCGAACAGGCCACGGGTCAAATATAGTCTCCACGTTACAATATAACATGAACTTTTGGAAGTATATAGTTAGACCTGTGTGGGGTGTGGTACAGATGCATTATAGTGCCGTTTCACAGACAATTTATTCTAAGATAGGTAGTAGGTACTTTAAATAGTTAGCTTTCTGTATCCTGCCCGACAGACATTTCTTCCCCGTTAGGAATCACACCCAGGAGCCCTCAGTCCTACACTCATGCGTTATGTAGACTTTCTTAGCAGGCAAACGCATCGTTTGCCAAGCGGCTGACGGCGTGACGCAGTCCTATCTCACTACACGTCACCCAGCTTGCCAAATAGTGCCTGCTTTTTATAAGTTGCGCTCTTTGCCAAGATAAATTCTTGATTTTCAATGCGGCATCCGAATCCTTTGAAACCGCATTTGAAATCAATGTTTTATTTTTTAATATTAAATATTAAAAAATAGAACATATAAATTTTATAAATTAAAATAAAATAATAATGGAGGATTTTCAGGTATAGGTAAATATACCTATACCTGAAAATCCTCCATTTGTTAAACAACGGTATTTTTGTGCCAGTACATTCGACAATAATCTTACACTTTATTGTGTCGAAATACTAATATTTGTTATCCATATTACGAGAGTCCCAGATAATTCAGATATTTGCGTCAGAAATCAAAGCACAAATAAATTTTGTCCAATATTTCAATATCTTGCTCACATCGATTCAAAAATATGACGTGTAAGCAGTTGCTGAAATTGAATGCAGTGCAAATCCCAAGATTCACGTGTAATAGGATTTTTTCCTCCATTCGAATAAGCTGAAAACATCTCGTATTAAGACTTCAACGAATTGAAACCGTAATTCGCTTGGCTTTATAACTCAAACATTTAATACCCATAACAAACGTGACACCGCATTAACAACAGAATATATTCCAACACCTACGCCAACCGCCCTTTCATCTCCCATACAAAAGTGAACAAAAAATATGTATTTTTAACAAATAATACGCAGCTACAAAGGTGTCGTTTCGCGTTCGTTACGCCGCAAGTAATTGCGTGCTCTTTCCTTTCTCAATGCACGTGTGATTTAAAAACGCCGGCTTTGTTTTGTTTTTATTTGTGATGATTTTCATTTTATTTTCTAAGCGTCGTCGACGAGGACCGCATTATCCGGGAAAGCCGCTTACACCGGCTCTTTTACCGCGATATTGCCAACTACGTAGCGTCATTATACATTGTTATTAATATAGCAATTAAGCGATTATAACGAAAAGTGCTGTAATTAGAACTTAATCCTCATTTCTTCGTGAAATTCCTAAATAATAAAAAATGTACATTAACCACTAAGTAATTTTTTTTGAATATAGCGTGTTGTATAGAATAATTAATATACCTACCTATAGTCTCCGTCCTATTGCCCGAACACTGCTACATTTAAAACTTATTACATAATTACCGATAATTCACGATATACACTAGGATGTAGATTTTCCTACCGAACCAATCTATTGATTCACAAAAATAATAACTTCTATAATAAAACGAGACAAAATATCGCAGACGTCATATCTATAAATCGATGCTGTTCACCAATTCAGCCGATAAAGGTTCTATTGTTATTTCAATCAGAACTCGCGAAGCAATGATTCATCAGCGACCCTGACCGCGGTCAACAAAATTAGAGTCCGCCAGATTAGAATGCCGCGACCTGGCCCAATATTTCTAAGTTTACCCGTTTTGCATAGCCAGTGCATCGAGTTATTTTAAGCACGCTACACCGTGCCGGGGACGGGCCGTGCCACGTTCAGGCATGGATCACTTCAAACAAAAGTACCTACAAATAATGTTTGATTGCGCCCCGGCCGGGCGGGGCACGGCCCGGTCGCGACACGGTGCAGCGTATATCAGCCTTTATCCTGTTCTCTGCACAATAGATATCGGCTGTCAAAGAATGCAATATCTCTCTGTGCAGTGTCCCGGTCCGCGGTGTGACGCGGCACAATGGAGGTGTCGTGGGCGATCACAAGATCGGATTATTGCTATTTGCCATTTTACACGAGCTGTTTATTTACGACATAAATATCGCGATGCACTTTCTTCTAAACGGGATACGCTTGAACGCACAAACTTGTGTCAATATATTGGGTATGAAATAAAGAAGAACTTTCGTCTTTTAAATTAACAGAATTTATTGCAAAGAAGTAATTATTTTCAGTTAATTCAAAAAATAAAGAAATAGAAACCAAAATTATTCAGCTCTTTATAATTCTATAAAAATAGCTATAAGAACTGGAAACAATATCGTCCAAAAAATTACCAATTAAAACAGCATTCATTTTAAAAAGCTAAACCAAATACTTTTTGAGCATAAACAATACAGATAGAGCTAAAGAACAAAATAAACAAGTGAATAATTAAACGAATGGAACCCGGCTGAGCTTCAAAAACTATAACAAAAAAGTTTATCAAGTTTTTTAATTTCCTCGGAGATATGGGGCGATACTGACGGCGCTATCAATAAATAATGGCCGGCAATCGACGGGGACAAATCGCTTCTTAAGTATCGCTTTCCGCTTATTCTTTACAAGCAGGCTTCAATTGATGTCGTATCGCTCAATCTTTAAGTTGCTCGTTAATAAATTAAGCCTAGTTACCTTCACGTGAAGGTTTGTAAGAATCGATCACCGAAACAGGTGTGCCTTGCACCCACGCTTCACACGCTTCATTAACAGAAACAAAATAAGCCATATATATCTAAGTAAGAAGACCAAAGATATTGTTTATTAACAGGTTTCTTAAAACGAATATTGTACTTAAATGTTTATATCGAACAAAACAATGACCGACTTATTAAATTAGAAGTTTAGATAAACGAATGCTGCCTACAAAATATAATCCCTGACCTGACCCCATTATCGGATATATCGCATACAATTTATTGGTGACGCTCATAGGTGACGCCTGATTGCGACCCTGAGCCGTCACCCTGTGTGCAGCGCTTATTGTTCTCACTATTAATATTAAATTTCTTTTACGATGAAACCATCAGCGAAGGTGTCCGGTAATTGAAGCAATTTAACAGAATTGTTTCAATTATATTATCTACATTGCATTAACTTTATTAGTAGCGATATTTCTAGAAAGCTGCCACTGGACATTATATTTTAATACAGCGTATTGAACAGCTCCTTGGTCTTTGCAATCCAATATCTAAGAAACCATTAACAAATAAAAACTCTTGATTTTCTAGCGTTAAGTGCATTTTTTCCTGTTATTTATAGTTTTCATATAACGTTGTTTATTTTTCATTAAATTCAGCCCGCCTTCCTAGAAGATGCTTATTAAAGGAAAGACTACTTGATAGTAATATTTATGATAGAACGAACCTATTTATGTTACATTTCTAAAAAGTAAATAATAATTAGTCAGAAATTGGATTCGAATATACAGTTTGACGGCAGGAAGCCCTGTGCGAAGCATTCATAATTAATACATATATTTATAGTAATATTTCCTCCTTTGAAGAGAGCTTGGCGTAGGCAGATTCGTTAGCCTCATAAGGCGTATGTTCCTATTAATATTATGAATGCATAACATATATTTTCCCCGCCGCCGTCGGCTGCAGTCTTAGCTGTATAATGAAGGAAGTCAATTAATTAAATTGAGCCTCGGATGTTCCAGGCTGCAGTTATTATATGCAATAGGAAGTTCTCTATTTACTTTATTATTAATTTAGGGCACTACCCGCATTGACACAATTCGATTGAGTTTGTTTACATACTGAGCCTACTCTGTTTAAACAACTCAAATCCATATTTTAATAGAACAGTCGTTTAATTTGACATCGTGTGGCGTAATGTGCAATAATTAAAATATTTTAAGCAGTTGCAAAAACGGACTTTGATATATTTTATAGTCTGAAATATCTAATTGAAGCAAGCACGAGACATTAATATTATATTCTTACATTACCAAATTTAATGAGCAAGTTTATTTATTTGGTTTTTATAGCACCAATTTATTATAGTTAGCTTTCATGAAATGATGCTGTTAAACTTTTATTTTCCAAAAGAATTATTATTTTATTACTTTTTCGTTATAATATGAAGGTGTTCATTTTGAGTATGAAAAACTGTCCACGTAAATACGTGGAAAGTTATGTTGCTGATATTTCCATGCATCCGTACTTTCTGCGGATCCGTAACGAGTTTCGACGCCTAGATGAGTCGCAGCTCTCGGTTGCTCAGTTATCGAGTTTATTCCACGCTGCCTTTGATGTGACATGGGATAGGAAATATATTTATCAAGAAATTACTAGTGCATCCCCGTATGATGCGTTACATCATCATACAGCTGCATTTTATTTATTTATTTATTTATTTCATTTATTTCAGATAAAGTATCCATATAATTGTTAGTAAAATGGCCTTAAAAACTATGTTAGAATTATTAAAAACAATCTTATATCACAACCTGCTTGAGACATGGATTTTGACCCAATGTCTCAAGACATTGGTATCCCATCTGTCCACGAAGACAGCTAGGATGCTGCTGGACGATTTAACGATCTTATTTTACTCTAGTTTTTACCTGTCACTAATTTTCATGATTACAAAATATATTAGTCTAAGACTCCACTGACGTCTATCCGACTTTTTCCAAATCCAATATTTTTGCAATTACATAATCATTTCGGATTGGCCCACTTATATTATAATTGCCCTGTTTTCGGTAAAGTCGTTAAGTAAGCTTTGAAACATTTTAAATCCTACGGAGCGAAAGCTACTTAACTCTTTAACATTATCTTTATTGAAAAAGGGGAACGGCCGTTTTTGCTTGACGATAATTTTCTTATTTAGAAGCTTCCCGTCAACGCATTCACAGCACAATACGAAAGCCACGCCTAATAAACATCACGCATACTAAAGGGCTCCGTGCAATGACCCTGCGATCATAAATCACAGCACAATAACATTTCTGGACGCGTTGAGTGCGCTTAATAGCCATGTTTATCAATAAAGTCGTAAAAACCACGCCCCACTTTCCTTTCTTGAATTCAGAACAAAATTAAACATTTATTAAATCGACTAGATTTTTGTGACTATTTATTTAGTGACTCGCACTGTGATAGAATCTTCTCATTGTAACGATTCATCATTTTTCCACAACACGTATCGTGATGAAGCATACATTCGAAATACCTGCATTGGAATACGAAAATAACGACATATTTTTCATCGCGATACGTGGAAGGAACACTCTCAAATACATACTGAAAGACGACTCACTACGTATTTATATAGAAATATGACGTGTATACAAGCGAAGTTTGAATCCATGAGTTTGAAAGCCTATTTTTTATACAATAACGGGCAACCGGGCGGGTGGTACATCTAATAGTAACCGATCAGCACCATCTATGATCACCACCGCAAGCGACACAATAGCATTCACATGCTCCTAGCATGAAAATATAAAATAGTACCTTTACTATATCATCGTTTTTGGGGGAGGGTGACCTCCCTGGTGCGAGCTGTCCTTATTCGTGTCGAGTCACACATTCGAAATCAAATATTCAACACTAAATGGAACTAGCTCTCCTTAAAAGCATAGTCGGATGAAACCACGTTGGTCATATCGGGTTCGGTAATGGGCAGGCGTAAGAGGATACCTGGCCAATTAGCTCCGCTAGAGATTCAGGCCAGCGACGAGGATCCGATATCGTTATGTAATGAAAAATTTATTCCAATTTGCTGTTATTTTTCAATGCAGCTTTCAGTTCAATTAGGTAGCGGATACAATAATAACTTTTTGCTATTTTAATTGGCTATATTGTGCTGCAGAATCTTTTTCATTTCTACTTTAGTTTAAATCGGACGCTACATAAAATTCTAAAATCGTAGAGATGAAAACAATTTTTTAATAATTTGTTATCCATGAATATTTCAGGTACAAAATGAATTGAATTAATAATGTTTTGACTAAGTACTATTCTTGTGCTATATAGTACTTTTGTGCTTTTCTCTAGTACATATTATTATAATGGATGTATAAGATCACAACAACAAGTGGGTTTGAGACTTGAGTGTAGGTTTGAGTACGATGCATCTCTTGACGTCTAGCATTTGAACAGACGAAAGGTCGAGTGAAATAATAACAAATATTAGTTTATACATTACGATGATTTATAACTACAAGAAAATTTATCTTTATTTTTACGTTAAAACTCAAAGGATGGCTATGGTGGTTTTCTTTTTTATTGAAAATTTTTCTACAACTATTTATTGCAACAATTTGAAACTTGTTTTAAATAAATGTTTCCTGAATTCTCTTTAGATAAAAACTGTTGGTAAAATGTTTTACATCTATCGGGGTAAGACATTTTTACCACCATTAACAACCCACACAAGTCAACTTGTATCAATGAATAAAACTAATACAACTGAATACAATACAAGAGTATTGTTGTTATTACATTGTATATTCACCCACACCACCTCAGTCTACGTGCAGCCTGCAACCAGACCGCACGTCTACACCGTAGAGCGCTCGCTACGAAATACTTCGTAGAGCTTATTAACTACGAAACGACTCTTGTAAATATCAAATAACAATGCAATAAATAAAGGAAGAATATAAATAGATATCTATTCAACAAATTTATAAGATGCATTGTTTTATTCAATTCCATGATGAATGGCTACCAAGTTACTTGGTACATTTGCAACTTACTTCACTATAGAATATAGACAATGCGATTTCTTAACAACGGTGAGGAATCGACTCTTAATTATTAATTATAGAACTATGTTCATAGTCAAAAAGCTGAAACATTTCAGCGAGTTATTCTCGTTTTAAAAGCATGAAATATCTCTTATTGTTCATTGCGACGTACCTAACACACAGCGTGTGTGGTGCCAGACTGTCCAGACCAATACCAACATACCCAAATGAGAAATTTCTAAAGAATAGAAAAAAGCAAGCTATAAAACTAAATATCAAACATTGCTAAATGTTGATTCCCTTAAAATCAGATACAATATCAAGTAAATCGTTTCAGTATTATTTAGCTAAACCATCCTTTATGTAAAAAGACTACGCAGAAGAGAAATTAATTAACAAATCCATCCAGAACATTTCTTAATTACTTATTTCAGAGAATAATGGATTTTACATGTAGCCAACCCGGGCTGTGACGGTTGATTTTCTTTTCTGAAGTTTAATTACAACAACTGCGCTCCGTTTAACTGCATTTGTTTTCATATATAGTTAATTAAAATGTTTTTGCTTCGCATGTCAAATACACTTGTTCATTCTAATGAAGACTAGCTACCTCCGATGCTATTTTATACTAATATTGAGACAAGATTCGCTGTATACTGTAGGTTTAATTTAGTCCGACCAAAGCACTGGTTCATGACAGTTCAATATTAAAACATTGTCGGGTAAATGATCGGATTCTTCCAGAATAATGTAAAGTCAAAATGACATAATTTACCTTTGAAAAGAAAGAGAGATAAACGGTAGGATGGTTGCGGATATTACCCGTCGAGCGCAAGCGGTCACTGAAGATGTCCTTTTCTATCAGCATAATAAGTATCTGGTTCCCGAGTTCTTATTATTCATTATTAAGGCTTGACATTGTAGGTACATATATGTGTTATAAGCTTAACTATTTTTACTCTTAATCAGCCAATGATTACAAATATATTCGTAAATTAATGAGTCCATTAATATCTTTTATGTTATTAATATTATAAATCTCTCATTCACATTAATTATTCCATTGTGGAGGGCCACATAATCCCAACAGATATCGATTTTACTTTTCAATAAAATAATCTTGGCTTTCAATATTAATCTCGTTTCATATTTTCTTCAAGTGGTCCAAATCCCATTCTACGAGTATTAAGTATAAAAGATTTGTGTCAACTATAAAACTATAATGTCCAATGTTGAATGCCGCTATACAAAAATGAACAATACGGTACAAGATAAATTGAATAAACTAAGTACTGTTTCAATGATACTCTTACATCTGACATGGCAACTGCAACTGCAGACGCTTTCCTAGCTACCAATTCTTTGTGTTTATTAAATTTCTGTATAAAATCGTATTTTATGCAAACAAAAACATATTCTAATCATTTTTTACCAATTTCCTAATAAAATTATACTTACACGATAACCAGTGCATCCTAAGTCATGCAAACGAAAATAAACCAATTTCGTTCTAAAATTATACACTATATCGAGTGCATCCTGTGTCATACAACCAAAGAATAACCCCCAGTCTAATCACTTTATACCAATTTCCTTCTAAAATAATACACTATAACGAATACATCCTGTGTCACAAACCAAAATAAACCTTATATTTAATCACTTTCCAGCCATTTCCTTGTAAAATGACACACGATAACAAGTGCATCCGCCAAGCTGGCTCACAGAGGAGGCGCGGAGGCGTGCTCGTTACGGGCTTGGTCAAAGCCGGCGCTTTCCAATAAGCAATGTTTGTAGTAACAATCTCCCGTCCTACAGTTACAGAACGAATTTCCGACTAAACTACCCTTTAACGATTAATATTGCGGTCACTATGAAACATATGTTACTAATAGTTTCAAATTTTCAACAGTTTTCATCCCTCGAAATAATACGACTTCGTTTCAAAACAATTATATTGAAGCTACGAAAACAATAAATAAAACTCGATAGTTTTATATTGTACTCAATAGATTTTTAAGTTTCTTTAAAATTCATAATAATAACAAAAACTATTCAACCAGTCATGTGACAAGGAAACATTCCTTCACTGCCCTCGAACAAACTTCTTTTAAAAGAAACTCTTCACGCAAACACAATATTTACAAACTATGCAAGTTTTTGAATTTCCAATTCAGTAGCTCGAAAAATTGCCGAGAAACATACAAACTCCAGAATACACGGAAGGCAATCGCAAAGAAATAGCTCCAAATCATTCGAGTGTTATGGAAATTCCGATGGGACTCTTTAAAGAAAGACACTCTTATATTTTTTTAGGAAAAGGTAACATAAGTATTCTTTTGTTTATAAAACACTTCGTGATTCGCAACTTTAAACTAAGAAATCATGAACTCGAGATAATTAAAATATTTCATTTAAAATGCATTTATTTTACTCAACACCTACTTAAGTCTAGAATTGAGTCTATTCAGATATCCTTTGTAATTTCAGAGCATTTTTTCCTTTGTCAGTTTATACTCCATTTCATTAAATACACCTTAAGGTTTTGTCTTTCTTAAAGTATGCGACGCAATATTACTTGGACAAAGCAAGTCAAGTGAAAACCGAGTACTAAGCTCGGAGAATAAGCGAGAGTTAAACTATTTGTATTTAGTTACATAATACAAAAGCTACTCAGGTGTGAAGTGGCTAATTTGTAATAATAATTTACACAATCTACACAAACACCAATCTAACAATTAATTGACTTTGTGAATTAATGACGTGTATGTTCAAACGTGACTTTAAAGAAGTTGTGCAAAATTTAAGTCTGGTTAAAAAGTGTTTTGAAAGCTACTTCTTAGCAAATGGGAAACCTATAAAAGCCCGCCTACGCTCAACAGTTGAACGTCTTTACAAAGTTAGGTCCAGCGGAGTGAACCATTTTGGGGCATGTGGCCACGTGACCGCGGGGGCGGGCGTCAGGGATGTCAGCGTGTGTCAGCGTCAGGGTTACGGCCTTCGCAAGTGGGCTTACGTGAGTGCAGCCTCCACTAATTATCCCGCTTAAATGCATTTACGTAATGCGCATTTCGGCTATTCGATATACGTTATTTGTGGAAATTCACAGAAACTTGAAGACGACGTTTTATCTGTATTTCTACATTTTCCCATTTTTTTTTATTCTTCTTGACACAAAAAAGCAGTAATGAAGTAAATAACGTTGAGTACATACACTCATGTTTTGCGAAGTTGAAAAACTTGGAACCCGCACAGTAAAAATTTTGCTATGTTTTGTAAAATTTTTTGCTAAGCTTTTTACAATTTCTTAATTTTCATCGAAAGTTTTACGAACAACTTTTCAGGCACATTCGACTACCTTACTATAAGATCGATAAAAACAAATATATAATATATCCTGTCATACCGTTGTAAGTAGGCCCAACCGCCTCTATAATAAGACTTAAATACACATAACTAATACGTAAAATCTGGTGACTCACCTGCGGCTGCTGCAGGAAGCAGTGCATGGCCTGCGTCACGTCGGCGGCGTGCACCGAGTTGTGATACGGGTTGGTGCTGTGGTAGCCCTCCTCGATGAGGCTGAACAGCCGCCAGGCCTTCGTCACGTCCAGCTTGAAGTGTGTGATCAGCCCGTACATTTGGAACAGGTGCATGCACAGCACTGGCAGGCAGCGGCCTGGCAAACAATGGAGTGTGGTCAAGTCGTTGTAATAATACTTCTTGGTATAGTCAAATATATACTAATTATAATAAATGTAACATTGTAGTAAGGTTAAATAATTAGGATGAATATGTGGATGCAGAACAACGGCAGCGAACGTGGTATGGTCAAATTGTTCTAATCACCGGTTGTAGTCGGAATAAGTTAGTTTGTGAAATGTATATGACATACGTGATTATAATGCAGTTAATATCACAAATATGTAACTATTTAACAAAATAATATGTATCACATTATCACGTATCAAAAGATATGTTGTATATACCAGTATGCAATGATTTATAACCGTGAAATCCCGATCTAGTGATTAGCCCATTATGTTTTTAAAAACTAAACTTCTATAACTCCGCTAAGAATAACTAGGTCCTGTAGCATGTTAACTTTAACACTCTAATCTATATTTTCTCACTAACTCGTGCTAATACTGAAATTGGAACAGTTTTTAGCTGATAAATAACAAAGCCAAAAAAATATTTTTTTGTATTTAACATAAAAACAAAGAACCGCTCGTTAATGTGCTACTATTATCACTTCAATTTGAATATTTGCCAAAATATCGGAAAACGAAAATGCACAAAAAGACGGCATCAAATAATATTTTTCCCAAAACATAACGATTCAAGGGAGTCCGATGAATAACAACTTCCTTGTTATTGTTAAGGAAAACATGATTATTTGATCGGAAACCACATAAACGATTGATGCTCAATTTGTTTTTAATTGCGCTGTTGATATTTTTAACATGTTTTTAAAACATTAATGGATTTAACTTGAATGGAATTAATCCTATCCTACTAATATTATAAACTAGCGGTCCGCCCCGGCTTCGCCCGTGGTATATAATATTACGTTTTCTCTACATAAGAACCATCCTCGTACTTCAAGGAATATAATAAAAAAAGAATTATCGAAATCGGTTCAGCCGTTCTCGAGTTATGCGCTAACCAACACATTTTGCGATTCATTTTTGCGAAGCATCAAGATGCGAAAGTTTGTGAGGATTAATGTGTATGTGTATGTTTGTTACTCTTTCACGCAAATACTACTGAACCGATTACAAAGAATATTTAGTACACATACAGAGGGTAACTTGGATTAACACATAGGGTAAGTTTTTATCCCGGAATTCTCACGGGAACGGGAACTATGCGAGTTTTTCTTTGAAAACTCGGGCGAAGCCGCAGGCGGAAAGCTTGTCTTCTCCAAATAAAGCTTGAGGGTGTCAACGGTACCATTATGTTTTATTTATTTATCAGAGTGTAAGAAGGATATCGGCAATGCGCACATCTTTGTATGGGCGTATCCGGTGTCTACGGCAATTAACTAGAAAGACAATTGAAACAATAGCAACATTATTGATGGTAGATCAAATATTCAACTTAATATGATTAGATAAGTATTCAGATTTTCACTATCTCTATAATGTTAGATGTCATCAGGATCTTGTGTAAAATAAAAACAGATATTTATAGTATTTACGTATAAAGTTAATATTGTGCCAAAATTGAAACAAAAATACTTTTATATGTCCAACAGGCGAAATAGAAAATTTATCTTCTAACAAATGTGATAACAACGCAAATGTAGGTAAAAAACACGTACATCATAAAATATTGAAACAACACAATTATTTCTATATCGAGATACTTTTATCTTGTGTTTTTAACTTTTATCACGTTTTCCCAGAAAATAAATACAAATAGAACTATAAATTTATAAACAATAGAACTATATTGCAAGCTTTAGTTATTTACAAATAATTAATAGTGTAAATAAAACCTTTTTCATATTTCGCTTCAAGCATTTTTCCGATACGAATATTTATTTGTGTAATTATTGTGTAATTACTTAATTAAATAGCGGATTTTAAAAGATAAAGTACAGAAAAATTAACTATTCTTTAACAGCTAATATGAGTCAATTTTTCCTTGATAATTAAAAATCGCTTCTTATCACTAATTTAATTATAAAAATAAACATATAACCAGTATTTTAACAGGATCATTATAAAGGTCAACTACTATTACAAAATATTAAAGTTTAATCGAAGTTCTAAAAAATAGGAATATGAAGAATCTATCTATCTTATCTATCTATCTATCTAATATATTAACTAGCCATGCTTATATACGTATAATCTGAATTTCGGAAACAGCTCGGTTTTCGGGGCGACAAATCTATTTACCCTAGGATTCACAATCATCAACAGGTTGTCTAGATACAGAAAAATTACACACAATATTAAACTAATAAGACCTCAACTTACACTCCAAAGTAAACCGATTAATTAGCCATAAACTCAAGTGAATTAACCATGCTTCGCTTCCGCGGACGCAAGCTTAAAATAATATGAGCCGTACAAAATCAATGAGGTATGCTTTCCTCGCGATCGGGGCCCTTGACGAGCCTCTCTGATGAATCGATCGGGATCACAACTTGGTGGAATAAAATCGCTATCGTAGAATGTGATTTGCTATTAATTGATGTCTTATCTTTTTGGATGATTAACATACAAATTATAGCAATTTATGCTAAGAGCAAATTTACTTTGTATCGAAATTAAATGTTCACATTTTATGTACGCTTTAACGCTTCATTCAACGTCCTTGTGAAAAGCAAATAAGCAATTTTCAGGCCTATCCGCGACTCATCTTAGCTTTCATACCAAATAATCTATCCTTAAATTTTCTTAGCAAGGGTCACTGACCAACTGTTTCAACAATTGTCTTGGCACGGCCGCGAACAATGAGCCAGCTCAAGTGATAACAATATTGTTTCTTCAATGGCCGCGTTATTTATAATCATTTATAGAAATTACCGTCTGCGCACTTAATAATGGCACACAGTATAATTCGCCTTCTCATATACATGGGAAGGCTGCTTGAATGCAAATCATTTCGTATAATATATGTGTGGAGCGACCGTATACTTATTTTAATCGGCTGGTAAATAACTGGCGTGACATCATAGCATACTTAATGTAAGTCAGTAGGAACATACAAGACCTCGTAACAAAAATAACAACAACGCTATAAGACAGTGTTCTCGCATATTTATGGTGCATCTCGATTGTTACAACCGCTTACTTGGAACGAATAAATCGCTTAAAAGTGTTTTATGAGCGATTTACGTAAGTGTATAAGCCAGTGTAATACTTCTACATTCCTTCCACAATCTTATTATAATTGTATGGTTGGCGAATTATAGGTAACGGAGAACTGGGCCACGAATCACACTCTTGAAACTAAATCAACTTCCAATTTATCAAGACAAAGGACCCGCTCAGCTTCAGCTTATCCCTAAAGACAATCGATCAGTGTAGATTTATATTTCTTTATGCCCCTCAACGGGACACGGCATTAACTGGTAAAATAATTGCATCATCTGCTAAATATTTCAATTACTTATTAAGTCTTTCTCTGAGGTAAACCATTGGATAAGGACGTCCCTTATTATTTTCCTAAAATATATAATCCTAATAGTTCTTAAAAGTATAAATCACAGAAGTATACGCATATTTTAACTGTTCTATTAATAAACTATCTTTTTATTGTAATCATTCACGCGGAAGTATGAAGACCGTTTAACTTTCCCAAATACTGTTTAATAAATAAACCGCTTTGCACTTAAAATTCTACAGAAGACATTTGAATCTAATTACAAAAACAAAGGGCGCTCAGTTTCGGCTCCGGCATCCAAATCTGAATATTTATTCGTCAAGAGTAAAAGGAAAATAGGATGACCTCGCTGCTGGGAGCATCTTTAATATACAAACGGAAACATTAAAAACTTATTAACGTACCTACGTATTAAAGTAATCTCACGCGTGAATAAAGTTTCATGTATAGCTTTATCGGGGACAGTTAATGTAGGTAGTGAATTCTGGGAATTCTCTATCAACCGCCTTAGCCTAGCTTCTTTCATCTTAACCATACTGACACATCGAGTGGAACTAAATTATCCTTTGTATCTACGTAGGCAATAAGTTTACACGCGTCTGACGAGGTACATCGGGATTAGAGTGAAATATTGTATCAAATGTTATATTTTAAATACCGATATAGAAGGGTGATAGTTAGAAAGCTTACTTGTTTTTTTTTATGAATAAAATTATCTTTTTTTTTATTCAAAGAATCAGTTTCTAGAAAAATTTAATGATACCCACAAATACAAAAAGGGGATGCATAATTTTAAACACTTGTATCAGCAGTTACCCCCGAATGTTCAAGTTCGAATTTAATCTTTTTACCTCCCTTCTAATTTCAAGCGATTACCTCAGTCGCCCTCTCAATCTAACCTCTACAATTTAGCATATTCCTTGCCGCGTAATAAGCAATCTTATTTCGCAGTTCAAAAGTTTTTGCATGATTAACTTGCACTATTTATATTGTTAGCTTCAAGCTGTATGCTTAGTGGAATGGTAGTGTATTCTGAAATTAAATCAAGCTAAAATCATGGCTAGTTCAATATCGTGAGTGCAACAGCGTACTTCCGACAATATCGAGTGGTCAAGTCTAAATGTTGGGATGTTTTCAAGAACTACAATGGCCCTGCATCGCCGTTCGGGTTCCCTTTGTGTAGAGCTATTACAGTTATTACGTTCCAAACGAGGCTAAATGTGAAAACTTCAACGAAGATATCGACATTTTCGTCGAAATTACCACGTACTGTTATTTCAAGAATATAATATTAACAGAATACTGAAGTGAATCTTTGAGTTGTTATAAGCTACTTTCCAGACTTTCTTTTTAGGTCATTATTATCTATTATCGGTATATTATAATTATATTCAATTAAAAAAAGAAAGTATAACAGAAACGTCGTGTTTTAATTATGGAACCACACATACACACGATATTATTAACGTAAACCACAGCAACTCGAACTAATGAACTTCACAAAGCAATATTGAGCCAATCGCTATTCAAGCGAATTCCTGCAAACCTCAAAACGTTTAAGAGCTAGCCGCCGTGCACTTACTACCAATTATTTGCAAACAATAAGCGCGCTCTAATTTTCTGAACAAAATCGACCAAGCCTCGTTTAATGAGCTATTAATTTCAAATTTCAGTGTTAAATTTGCTTCGCGTGTAATATTCCCTTAACACACGCAACTGTGTGAATGACGAGTTAATTTCTTTGCTCAGGATTCTATTTAATTAACGAATACGGGTTCGAGTGACGACCGTTCGGTGCCTTTTTAATTAATAGGTACGTGTTTATTCTTAGTTTTGCAAACACGCACGTTATAAAATATGGATTCAACTATATGAGTTTATTGTTTCATATTTTCAACAATAGTACAATAATAATTTATATTATAATTTAAATCCCTAGTGGGACTTGCTGCTGATTCCTTTCACGCATATCCTAGCAAACTACTTCTACGATTAGGTATACTCTGTTGATAATGACTCATGGCCATCTCCTTGTTAGTGAATACGACTCTTTATTATATAAATGTATAAGAAAATGCATTGGTTACGACGTACCTAATTAATATTAGACTAGATTGTAAATACTAATTTCTCAGTTGTTTCTTTAGCTGACAGAAGAATCTACTCGGGTAATCCTCACAGAAATGTTCATACCTTTTTTTTTTTTTTTTTAAAAAGGCACCCGTCATCACAGGGTGTTCGCGCCACCTCTGGATTATAGTCCAGAGACTTTTTTTGCTTTTTTTTTTTTTTTGTTCAATTTTTAGAAATATTAACATACTGGTAACATATAAATATTATAAATAATGTACAATTAAAATTATAAAAACTTAAATTAAATTACAATATAAAATAGAATCAAAATTATTAAGTAAAAATTCAATAAAAACACGGCACAAAAACACTCAACTTAATCCTATATCACAGTTAAACTAATATCACACACTATTTCTTTGGTTAACTACGACTACAATATGCTTACAATATTGTAAGAACGCATCCCTACACTTATCCCCCAGGGCAGAAGGCAGATTCTCACCCGTCATCGCCATGCCCAATCTTTGTTCAATAGCATATCTATTGCTTGCAAAAATTGGGCACTCGAGTAACAGGTGAGGAACCGTCTCCTCAACTCCAGGCTGACATAGACACGACGGATTATCCTTCAGCTTGAATCTGTTCAAGTAGAAGGCGAATCCGCCGTGACCAGTCAGTACTTGTGTGGTGTGGTGTGTGATGTTTATTTTCCCGACTACCTTGTATGCAGCTGTAGCGCTTGGGAAAAAGAGCTTCGTGACTCCGGCCGTTCCTCCTACATCGTATCTCCTATCCCATTCGCTGATCGTATCCTGTCTCAAAATACGCTTGACGAATGAAACAGGACACAGATCGTAATCCGGTTTCCTCCTCAACCCCAGAGCGGCCTCCTTGGCTAACTCGTCTGCCCGTTCGTTCCCCTTAAGCCCCGCGTGCGCCTTAATCCAAAACAGGGAGACCTCCCGCCTCTGCAATGCAGCGTTTCGGAGGGCCGCCCGTGTTTGCACAGCCAGGGGATGACGGGAACTCAGGGTAACCGCCTGGAGCGCCGATCTGGAGTCGCTGAAGACACCGACCTTTGCCGCTCCGCTCTTGCAGGCTATGTCTACTGCTCTTTTGAGCGCTAGGAGCTCAGCCTGATAGACGGTACAATACGGTGGCAACGCAAGCTTAACGGCCTTTGTCTCGGCCTCACCTTTCCATACGGAAAGGGCGGCTCCGACGCGACCCTCAATCTTGCTGCCGTCCGTATAGACCCTGTGGACGTGGCTGTCAACCACGTCGGCATAGGTGTCCTCATCTACCAAGCCGAACCCCAGCTCTACCTGCTCTGCCGGATGTGGGTCCTCAATCGCGGGTGCCATTCGTTCCACCTCCCTGTCCCTCAACACCGCCGGGTGCGACACACCCCTCCCGATCTCATAAAGCCTCGAAGCTTCGAGTATCCTGAGATCAAGAGGGAGAATCCCAGCCAACAGCATCGCAGAGTTCAGGGAGACAGTCCGATATGCTCTGCAGATCTTCAAGGCAAAACCCCGTTGAACGGTGTTAAGCCTCTTTCGGACCCCCATCTTTTCCGCTGTGGGTGCCCACGCTGCTGATGCATACAAGATAGTCGGTTCTATAACTGCGATATATATAGTCTTAACTACTTGGGGGTTAAGCCCCCAACTTACTCTGGCTGCTCTCGCTAATAGCTTGTAGCGGGCGATTGCCTTCTTGCAAACGTTCCCAACATGATCGTTGAATGTCAGGCCGCCGTCAATAATAAGACCCAGTATTTTAATATTATCGAAATACTGGATGTCCACACTACCCATTGTAAGTCGTGGCTTGTCATATTTTAGTTTTCGTGTCGAGAGCAGTGCACACGTCTTATGTGGCGCGAATTTCAGCTTATTTCTAACACCCCATTCGTCAATTATTCCTAATATGCGGTTTGCCTTGACCTCTATTTCTAAGCCCGTATCTCCATCAAACACTAACACTATGTCGTCGGCAAACGCCTGACAGAACACTTTCATCTCCTCTAACATCCACAGCAGGGGATCCAACAAGAGGTCCCACAGGAGCGGTCCACCTATGGACCCCTGTACGCACCCCTTGTTGGTTTCCCTACTCACTTCCACACCTGCATACCTTACATTCACTCCCCTTTCACTCAGGTAGCTGCTAATCACCCGCCTCAAGTTCACCGGACACCCAACTTCGGCCAACCGCACCTTTATGGCTGGCCACCAGGCGCTGTCGAAAGCTCCCTCTATGTCCAGCGAAACCACAACAGAAATCTTCTTCTCCTCCCTCTTATTTCTGATATGGTTCACTAGTCTATAGAGGGCGTCTTCGGTGCTCCTCTGTGGCATGAAACCATACTGATGGGGGCTTATTTTGGGCAGCAAGTAGAACCTGAGTCGGGCGACCAACATCTTTTCGAAGATTTTGCCGAGAACAGGTAAGAGACCGATCGGTCGATAGGCTTTCGGTACCCGGTATGATTCCCTGCCCGGCTTTCTCAGCACCACCACAGTCGCCCACTTCCACTGTTTGGGGAAGTAGGCGACAGTGAGGCACTTGTTCAACAGCGCAAGGAACCACTCCGGGTTACAATCTACAGCGTGCTGGCAGATGTCGGCCGTGAGGCCATCCGCCCCGGGGGCCTTCTTGGGATTGAAGGACCTAACGGCTCCCTTCAACTCCTCCATGATGAAAGGAGGATCGTCCGGACCCGTCGGCGGTTCGGTGTCCAAGGACTTCGCCCGCCGACGCGTCAAACGTTGCTCCTCACTTTCACCACTCTCCAGGTCCACGGGGTAGAAGGTCTCCGCCAACAGTTCCGCAGAGCTTCGGGCATTGAGGGTTTCACCGCACCTCGTAAGGGGCAGATCCTCCACTCTCCCTGTGGCCCTGTTCAGCACCCTGTAGATGCCCTCCCAGACCCCCTCCCTATCCTGTTTCCGGCAAAACTCCTTCCAGCTCTCACATTGCGCATCTTTCACCGCCTTTTCATACTTCTCCTTTTGTTCCAAATACAATCCAACAACGCGGTCTCTGCGTACAGGTGCTGCGTTGCGGATCCTGCGTCTCCTCGTGGCAACTTCCTTTTTCATCTGCGCGAGCTCATCATTCCACCACGACAAGGTGAATTTCTGTGTGTGTTTTTTGGTCGGCATTGTGTCTCTGCATGTGTGTGTGATTGCTTGTGTGTATCTGTCTATTACCTCGTCTATTTGTTGTGTGCTGTGTATCGTGTCTATGTCGTGTGAAGTCAATTGTCCGTCTGACATCAGCTGGGTCAGTTTCTCATGAAACTGAGTCCAGTTTGCCTTGCGTGTGTTAAATATGCGTGTAGTTCGTATTATGTTCGTGCCTGTGGATTTCTGTTGTCTGATGCCGAATGATATGCCGTTGTGGTCCGAGCTCGTGAGACCCTCCTCTACTCTCCAGTCGCCCACTCGGTTCAGCAGATCGTCGGAGCATGCTGTCACATCCACGTAGCTGGAGTATCTTTTCCCCCCTCTGATGGTATCGAATGTCGGGATGTCCCCGGTATTGAGTATGTGCATACCCATTGCTTCCAGTACAGCAGACACATCCCTACCTCGCTGGTCTTCCTTGTCGCCACCCCACCACGGGCTCTTTGCATTCGCATCACCTCCCAGGACCATCCTATTGGAACCTAACTTTCTTCCTATCCGCATAAGATTGTCCAGGTAGGGCCCTACTGGCTTATCGGGCTCGAAGTAGAAGGACACTACAATCATCTCCCATGCTTTGGTTCTGAGGGTGGCCACAACAATGTTGTTGTTGCTAAGGCGTGCGTGTAGCTCGACGTCCAGTGAGTCGTCGAGTACTACAATACACGCCTTAACTACACCGCCCCCTTCCCCATCGCTCTGGAAGACCCTCACTCCATTGTATGTCCTCACACTCCGTGCCCCACCTACGTAGGGCTCTTGAAGTAACGCTACGCAGGCCTTACGCTTGGTGGCCTCGAGCAATAGCTCCTTAGTGGCGATTTGGCTCCGCTGGAGGTTGGCCTGCAATATTCGGTACTGGAAGTACTCACCTTGGACAACCTCAGCAATACGCTACCGCCGACCTGGCTAGAGCGTCCCACCTCTTTCGTTCCACACATTCGCGGTCAAAGGCACTGTGCTTCACGCTACCTTTCTTGGCCTTCGTGCAATTGATGCACTGAGGCGCTTCTCCCCGCAGCCACTTGTCGCATTCAGTCCTCATATGAGGACCGGCACAGTGGCTGCATCGTACCTGCTCTTCGCTACACACGCGCTTTGTGTGCCCATACCCCAGGCAGCGGGAGCACTGCACCAGCGGACTGTGGTCCATCACTTTCACTCTTCCCAACCCTATGTGGGCGTATCTCTCATTCATCCATCTTCTCCATACCTGTGGGCTCGCTCTGACCACCACGTGGTTCTGGAGGGGGTTCCTCGCTCCCATCACATACGCTACTTCAACCTTTCGCTCATCCCCTTTCAAGCCCTCAAGGATGTCTGCATTCTGGTTCTTTAGCGCAGTGATGAAGTCGCCAGTGTCACACTTCATCACATCCCTGAAGACCAGGAGAGGGCTCTTGTTTTTCACTTCTTCCACAACTAATCCCTCATTCTTTCCCAATCTCTCTTTCACCTTATCTCTTTCTTCTTCGCTCACACAGCCGACGACTACTTTTCTATTTTTCACCTTTCTTACTCTTTCCACTTTTATCCATCCATCTTTTGCGTCCACAGTCTTCCTAATCTTCTCCAATACTTCTTCTCCCGTTTCTTGTTCGTCCTTGGAGGACACCATGACCGAATGCAGGGCCCTTGTTTCGGGGAGACGCTCAGCGACTCCTCTCGAAGCAACGGCCGCATAACTTGCCGTTTTGGCGACAGTCATATTGCTCTCCAACAACGAGCTTAGCTTTTCCATTCTTACTTCACTCTCTTTAATACTTCCGCTCATCTCTTCCATCCTTTTCGTCATTTCTTTCAATGTTCATACCTATAGCTACATGGAATTATCGTAAATGTCTTCACCGAACATCACGGTTTAAAATTGAATGTTCCAGTAAGTTCATCGCAGTAGTGTAAACTAAGCTATGATAATTCGACCCTCCCAGCGCCGCCCCTCAATGTACGGAGGCTTTACGGAATGCCTACGTCGCAACTCGTAAGCGACCTACGTGCCCAACTTCCATTCTGAAGGATTTATAGTGCCGGAGATTTCGTGACGACGCGACCGTCTGTTTCTATTATCAACTGTATTATGAAGAGTTTGATAGTTTGTTTATTTATCTATTGTAATCTTCGGCCCGGCCGGGGACACGTAGCGAGCGGAGAATAAACCGGACCGCTTCGAGGCGTACTTACTTTACTGTAATGAAGTATTATTGTATAAGCCTTTAATGGGTCAGTATTTTACCATTTAGTTACTTTCAATAATGTAAATGCGATCGAGCGGCTGTTTGTTATTTAATGACGGCAAAAGTGGCCGGAGCGATCCTTTCATTTGCAAGGGATCTAGGCAACTCCGCGGAGCAGTGTTGTGTGTTAATTAAAACTAATTGCAATGAACGACGCCGCAGGTACAAACTAACAATAAATATTTGTAAACCGCAACACAACTTAAAGAATATTTGCTTTATTGGAGCGGTTGTTTCAATATTAATGATATAAGTACAGAAATAAGTGTTCCGTTTAACGCTCAACCTGCTGATTTGGATTCAATTTCAATGTAAGTAGCGGCGAGTGGGCGGGCGGAGAGCCAGTTAAGTAATACCTACTAGGAAAGACACCTGACAGTTGAATTTACACCCTTTGTAAAAAGGGACAGTTTACCTATCGAAAAATATAACGGTGATTTATTGTTATTAACACAAACCCTTTTTATAGACCAATTGAATTATTTGTACAACTAATGATGATAAGAGATTGATGAATTTGCTCAATTACATCTCCTAATTATGTCTACGAATCATAGCGTGCCTTCAGGCTGAACAGTACAACCTCCACTCGACATAAATATGTAACATAATTTCCCAGTATTATATAGCATTACACCAGGACATGGCGGCGTGAAGAAGCATAAAGTACACAAGTGTTAATGATTCCGTTAGCTCCAGGTCACCAGTTTAATTATAATTACTGCACACAACACGCTCCTAATTGTTTTCATGTCGCTCCAGTGTCGAGCCCGCTGCGATTTTCGGATAGTTTATTATGTACAATATTATATATATTTAGTTAATTTTTTTATCTTTGGAACTATCTATATAGATTATAATGAAATGATTATCTTACAATTCTAGATGTTTCAGTTTTATGGAAAAAGAAGGTCAAAGGGTGTAGTCGAATTCATAACTTTAAAGTATCTATATAGAAGCAATGATATTTTATGTATAGATACGTTATATACTCACAATATATCCAAAAAAAATGCTTCATATGCAGTGTCAGGCACACACAAATACAATTTTCATTTTACTTAATTTATTACATTGACAGACTGTATAAGAGAGATGGCTCTAATAAAATGATATAAACAAAAAAGACAAAGATAGTTTGTCACTTCCGCGCAGGTGTAAGCAAAAGTCATAAGAATTCGCCAATTAAATATAAATAAACAAATAGTTGCCATGGTAATTGGCATAGACTAACGATACCTCGGAGCAATTAACAAGCCTGGAGAAGTAACAATTAATTGAACGTTTCTTATATAGTGGCTCTCTTTTATTCAATACCCTAATTAATGCGATAGAAAGAGACAACACACTGTTATCGGCTTGGCATTCAAATCCACATGTAGCCACTTTTTGTTCTAAAAAGGTAGTGCTTGCCACTTTATCGAATACTAAAATATCGATAAATAAAAAAATTAAGTTATAAAATTGCTTGAAGATAATTTAAGATTCTTTTAATTTTGAATTATGGATAGGTAATTCCAAATTTTAAGATTCGTTTCATTTGGAATTATTCATTTACGATGCGTATTGACTGCCTTGCATTGTATGGTAGTGGTATTTATAAAAAAATATTATTAGGTAGGTATATCGGTTTAGGTTGTTTTTTATGGTTTCGTAAAAAGGTACGTTTTCTTTCCTGTTTTCATAGATTCATTCATAGAATTATACGGAACCATTCGTGCGCGAATCTGACTTCCACCTAGTAGATCTTTTTACAAATCAATAATCGTATCCTACTAATACAGTAGAACCTCGATAAGTTAAAGTCCAAGGGAAACACAAAATATTTTAAGTTATAGAGGTTTTAAGTTATCAAGGGTCTATCCATTTTTCACTGCTTCTATAGCTTTTAATTTATCAGCGTAGGTGAGGGTTGTTAGTTTTCTTTTTGGACTCATTTTAAGCCAGTTTTATCACACAGTAAGTAAAGTGATCTTTCCAGGACAACAATCAAAAACTTATGATGCAAGTAAGTTGTTGTCATAAAGCTAACCGCCGCAAAGCTTTGAAGAATTTCGATAAAGCAAACAATAGGTAATGTATTGTTTACGTTAACAATACATAGTAAACACGTGCAAGCAATAAATACCAAAACCTTTTGTTTTGACACTCTCAAAATGACTCATTTGACAAAAAATTTTATGTTATAGAGGTTGTGGAAACATTTCTTTAAGTTACTGAGGGCCAATACAGAGATAATTTATTTAAGTTATAGAGGTTGCGTATTTTAAGTTAAAGAGGTTTTGGGCTCTGATGGGAAGATTATTTTTTGAAGTTACAGAGGTTTTTATGTTACCGCGGTTTAAGTTATCGAGGTTCAACTGTATTATAAAAGCAAAAATATATAAGAATGGACATTTGATATTCTTTCACGAAAAAACTACTGAATGAGTTTTTATGGAACTTTACAATTATACATATTATAGATTAAACATCAGAATAACATATAGGCTACAATTTACCGCGGGAAAATAACTCATTCCCACAGGAAAAAATTGGTAAAAGTTTAAAATAAATTGCTTCAAATAAAACAAATAAAATTTAAAAATTTTTTTTTACAACATTTTATTTCGATACTTATTTAACAAATTTAAATTTTTATTATTTAAAATAGATGCCACCTTAAACTTGTGGCACAGCATCTCTGCAAAGCACTTTACTTTTCTTCCCGTCTGATTCGAAAGGATTTGAACGAGGCCGAGAATGTTTTGAAGGCTTCCAATTTTCCCTGTGCTATAGCTTGAACCCAAACATCTTTTAATTTTTCTCAAGCCAGAAACCTGCAAATAACAATAAAATCCATACTTAAATACCTTTTTTTTTCTCCTAACCTAAAGCAGTCATTATCAATGAAGTACTTCATACCTACTCAAGTATCGATAATTGCACAACACTATGGAAGTTATATTTTGCATTTTTTCTAAAAACTAAGCTGATTATGATTTCATTTCAATGATTACGGTTAGATAAAACATAGATGATTATGAAAATAACGTAAATCAACTTATTTATAATACAATTAACAAAAAAATTGATCAAAACACTAACCTGTGAAAAGACAAATTCCAATCTTCATCCGATTTCCCAGTACTACGGCTTTTACAGCCGTGAACAACACAAGTCATGTAATCTTTAGTAAATTATCTTTTCAGAAAATAACATAAGAAACTAGAAAACACGTTTTTCACTTCAAAAACAATAATTAAAATCACCATGCGTTAGTGACCAGACTGGTCACTAAAACAAATTGATATGGCTACATGTCATTTCAAACTGTCGAACTGACATATATCTGTCCTCTTTTTTCGCATGACATTTTGCCATAAGCCAAAAGGGCCAAACTAGTGCTTGATTGTTCAATTAATTGTTACTTCTCCAGGCTTGATAATTGCTCCGAGAACGATACAGAATGTTCAATGTTATAGAATATAGATGTTAGGTTTCCTGCACAAGTAAATAAATGTGACAATTTCATTTACTATTTTATGATTATTATGATGTCGTATTACAATGGAAAAAAAAATTTTTTTTGGAGATATAACTGTATTAAGTATTTATTACAAGCTGTGGTGTTTGTTTTCGGTCATCATCATTTCACCCGATAAACACCCACTGCTGAGCATACTGCATAATCCTCCTTATAGAACTCCATAAGGACCGATCTTACGCTATTCGTTTCAAGGCAGTTCCCGAAACCCGTACAAGGTCAGGTGCCTAGATGAAAAAAAAAGGATGAAATAAAAGAAAGGATGAAGTATAAGCCTTTTTTATCTAAAACACAAATAAAATTTATGTTCAATATCTATTTACAGAAAAGCAAATAGCATTTTTCGTCAGTAGCGATAATCTTTTCTTTAATGTTTACGTATATTCAACACATAGAAATCTAAATAACAAGACACATAGAAGTGCTTTATTGTCATAATTCGTATGAAAACCGCTGTCGCCAAAATCAACACATTCAAACCGAAAGCTAAACAGTACACACAAGTAAACTATGCCTTTTATTGGACAGCTCGATTTTAGTGAAAACTAACTTAACTAATAAATTAAGCTTTTGAATATGTATCCTAACGCACGAATTTACGGTTTATTTTAGAATAACATCCCTAAGTATATGAGACTTTTTGCTCCAATACGAACAAACGTGATAATAAGAATGGTAGACTGTGTCATTCATTGTTATTTCGATTACTATGGTGACACTCGTAATACTTGTAAATATTCTATAATTTTAAGGAAAAACGGCATTATTTCTAAAAAAAAAAATATTATCCGATGAAATATTATTCCTTTATAAGTATAATTACAACTTGTGGAAGAATTTCCGCAATGGGAATTGCTGAAACACACCATGTATACACTCATACGTCTCCAGAGCAACTGAACAGTGACGAATGCACTGGTGATGTGCAAATCACCTGAGTGGCGACAAGGTCACGCACGCTTACGACTTCTAGTGTCTTGTTATTTAGATTTCTATGATTCAACATCATTTTATTTTTATTTATCATTTTATTATTGCAAACAAACATTTTTGGCATCGTGATTTCATTGTATATATGTTAATGTTAATTATATGCACTGGATGTAAACTGTGGATTTAAATATAAAAATAATCAAGTATTTACCCAAATCGAAATTAATAAAATAACCGTTCTATTTGCAATAATCGTATCTACATGATAATCTTTGAACACAGTGTACGCTAGCTTTGTCACACTAGTGATTGAAGCAATGTTTTATCCCTTTCATTATTTCAATACACGTGTCAAGCAAGTGTCATTCATAAATAATTGCAAATTGTTATTTTTAATCTTAAACTGTAATAATTTAATATATTTTGCTGTGATATGATATTCCTTTATCTTTTTTTATTTTTTTGCACGAATACGTGCACTTTCTGAACACACAGGAAGGCATTTTCGACAACTTTAATGTACCTATCGGCATATACGCTCACTGGGACCGGTGACAATCTGACTGATTGCATTGGTCCCAAATAGGACCAATTCACGGAATCAGTTTTGGTGCGTTGATGACGTATCTACCTCTTGTTTCTATATATAATATCATTGTATAGAAGTATTTTTTAATAAAATACGTCATAAATTGATATTTATTTGAATCGTCTTGAATTCGACGTGCCGACAAATTTCCTCATTTTAAGAGCGTATACGCATTATGCGGGTAACCGCATTGCGGGTAGCCGTCCGGCTGACCGCAAGCACAATTATGTACGTAATATTCATTTCTATGCGCACTGCGATGCGGCTACCGCAGACCGCACAGTGCGCATAGAAATGAATATTACGTACATAATTGTGCTTGCGGTCAGCCGGACGGCTACCCGCAATGCGGCTACCCGCATAGTGCGTATACGCTCTAATTCTTCGACCGAATCAGCCCGTATAAATAATAAATTTGCGGGACGTGGGACTGCTCAATTCTATTTGATCAATGACAACTCTTTTTTATATGATACCTTTATTCTAATATAATTTATTATTTACGTTTAGTTGATATTTACCTTGATTTATATATTATTTAATAATTATTCAGTTTTCCTTCGAGACATTTGGTAAATATTTAGCAAATCCTCTTTAGGACATAAATAAAGAAAAGAAAATACTGGGTCACCGTCCTACTCTTTTACTAATACGAAATTTAAGATATAATGTCAAGCAGCTTTTTTTTTTTTTTTTTTTTTATAGCATTGGAAGGCAAACGAGCAGACGCAATGGCCGATGTTGATGGCAAAGTGCGTCGCCCATAGACGTCCATAACATACGTTATGGGTGTTGCCTACCATAGAGGGGAATGGGATGGGATAAAAACGGTCTTAAGGAGAAAGGTGGAGCTAACCGTGAATTAGGTAGCGGTGTGCTTTTGGCCTTTAAGAAACACATATGCTTTTTTCTTGAAATAACTCAAGTCGTAGTTCCTCGGAAAGACAGTCGATGGCAGATTATTCCAGATCTTACATGTCCGTGGAAGAAAGCTACGGTTGAAACGCACCGTTGTGCTGCGCCAACCATCCAGGTGGTGAGGATGGTATAGGCTTTTGTGGCGGGCTGTGCGATGATGGAATTGAGCTGCTGGAATAAGCTCAAACAGCTCTTCAGAACACTCCCCGTGATACAATCGGTAAAATATGGAAAGACACCCTAAGTCCCTTCTTAACGATAGAGGGTCAAGCTTTTCGGTCAATCTGTGGTCGTTGATGATTCGAGCCGCTCGACGTTGGATGCGGTCAAGTGGAAGAAGTTGGTAGTTCGGGGCTCCAGCCCATAGATGAGAGCAATACTCCAAGTGGGGTCGCACCTGTGCTTTATATAGCAGCAGAAGGTGATTTGGCTCGAAGTATTGCCTCGATCTATTGAGCACACCCAACTTTTTAGAAGCCAGTTTAGCTTTTTCTTCCAAATGACCGCGAAATTGGACGTCTCTCGAAATATCAACGCCAAGGATTCCGATGTAGGGTGAAATGCTTAGGGTAGTGCCCTGAAAGCGGGGTGCATTGCCAAAGGAAGACTTTTTTGCCGAGAACACGCAGACCTGTGTCTTCTTGGGGTTGAATTCCACGAGGTTTAGTCTACCCCATTCTGAGACTTGTTCCAAGGAGGTCTCAATAGAAGAGACAAGGCTCGTTCGACACTCATCTATAGTCTCCTTAGAGGATTGTGCATGGCCGGAATAACTGGCATCTCCAGTGCTGTCATCCGCATAGCAATGTATGTTGCTGGTTTGCAACATATCATTGATATGCAGGAGGAACAGCGTTGGAGATAGCACGCAGCCTTGGGGCACACCAGCATTTATCGGCAGAAGTGCGGAGCATGAACCGTCGACAGCGACCTTGATGCTCCTGCCATTGAGAAAGCTAGCGACCCAATCGCACAATCCCCCAGGTAGTCCGTAAGATGGAAGTTTGGAGATAAGTGCCTTGTGCCAAACCCGATCGAAGGCCTTGGCGATGTCCAAACTTATAGCCAACGCTTCCCCCTTACTCTCAACTGCTTCCGCCCATTTGTGGGTTAAATAGATGAGAAGGTCTCCAGCAGAACGACCGTGTCGAAAGCCATACTGGCGATCGTTTAGTAGCTGGTTTTCTTCTAAGTAACCCAGGAGCTGGCAGTTAATAATGCTTTCCATTATTTTGGAGAGTATGGAGGTTATGGCGATAGGTCTATAGTTTACTGGATCAGTGCTATCGCCTTTTTTTGGGATCGGGTGCACCAAGGCAGTCTTCCACGAATTCGGAAAGATACGCGTTGAGTATGAGAGCCGAAACAGGCGCGTCAGAATCGGTGTAAGTTCGGGAGCGCACGTTTTCAGTACAGATGGTGAAATGCCATCAAGCCCACTCGATTTAGAAGTGTCCAAAGCGAGGAGCGCTTTTCGTACAGCTCTTTGCATGAACCGGATTTCTGGCATCGAGAAATTGCACTTTGGAATGGAAGGCGGTGAGGCGTCTTTGTCGTCCAAGTTAGAATTCGCTGCAAAGATAGAGCCCAAGAGGTCAGCCTTGTCTTTAGCAGAGTGAGCCAAAGTGTCATCTTCTCTGCGCAAAGGTGGATATGAGGATCGACTAAAGTTGTTTTGAATAGCTTTAGCAAGCGACCAAAAAGCCCGAGTTCCCGATGGAAGTTTGGCAAGTTTCTGCCCAAGTCTATTTATATAACTAGCCTTCGCCATGGCAATTTCTTTTTTGTAGGCCCTGGAGGCGGAGTTGTACTTTTTTTTAAGTGCTCTAGTGTTGGGATCAGATAACGACTGCGCATTAGCCCAAGCTTGGAATAGCTCCTGTTTGCGGAGCTATTGAGATGCGTTGGTGCAGGAGCGATTAAACCAGGGCTTAGTTTTGCCACCGACGGGAACTACAGAGGATGGAATAAAAAGTTCCATACCCTGCAGGACCACATCGGCAACAGAGTTGGCGCAGTCGTTCGGATCATCCGTCGAAAAGCAAACTCGGCCCCATGGGTAAGATGCGAAGAATGTACGCATCCCATCCCAGTCGGCTGATTTATAATGCCAAACTCGGCGGCAGGCAGCCTGTGCTTGCCGTTGGACGTGACTGACAGGGACTACACTGCGGATCAGACAATGGTCTGACGATCCCAACGGTGCCTCAACGGATACCTTATAGTCACCAGGGTGTGTGGTCAGGAGCAAGTCCAGTAAAGAGGGGCTATGTTCGTCAATGTCAGGTATACGTGTAGGTGCGGTGACCAGTTGTGTGAGACCATATGACAATGCGAAGTTATAAGTTGTCCTCCCTGCGTGGTCGGTTACCCGAGACCCAAGCCAGTCGGAGTGGTGAGCGTTAAAATCGCCCAACACAATTAGCTCACTAGATGGGAATTGCTGCATCAGTCTGTCGGACGTCGTCTGAACATGTTCGAATAGTTGTTCCGTGGCGGTGTTTCCGCTATGGGACCTGTAGAGGCAAGCATATATACGGGAGCGATCCCTAAATTCAATATGTAACCAGATAATGGACAGACCCTTAGCTTCATATGTGCAGAGACGTCGGCAGCAAATGTCATTCCTAATATACACGCAGACACCAGCGCGCGGGACGAAAGCATGTTCAAGTTTGTAGCTTGGATACGTAAGATAGGCCATGTCTGGAGGAGAGGAAATCTGAGTTTCTGTCAGAAAAAGCAATGCCGGCTTAGCTGTTTCAAGGTGATGATGAACAGCATTTAAGTTGCTGTGGAGACCTCGGATATTGCAAAAGTCCACGGAGAGCATAGAACATGAAGATGTTTTGCGTCTATTGTTTTTACCCCTAGATGTAAGAGAATGCGGATTTATGCCCGCCCCAGAGTACGACGGGCTGCCACAGCGCGGACGCTGTGGGAGGGATTCTCCTGCACAGCTTGTGCCGGTACCCTCCTGGGGTAAACAACCTGATAAAGCCGCTTGCATGTTGTGATAAAAGAAATATTGGAAGGATAAAGGGATTTGGAAGGAGTTATGGAGAAGGGGCGAGGATGGGAGGGAATGAGGATAGGGAAGGAGAGGATGGGAAGGGGATGGGAGGGGATGTGGCCTCCGGACCCCTCACTCACCGTACGGAACGCGACAGTAAACTGTCACTATGGCGCCGATATTCTGTGAGGGTGTGGTACCTTCCCCGGTGCGAGCGTGGCCCAATTCGTGCCGAAGCATGCTCGACTCCCACTACTAAAAAGCTTTATGAAGGTTCGTTGTCCGCCCAAATTATCTAAATTCTAAACTGACTTGAATGCTTTTTTTAATTCTCGTAGATCTAGACTTCGTCATAACGAAATAACTTAACTAACATAACTTCATTTTAGTCATGAAAACTTAATTTTAACTCATAATATGTTACAAACAATAACAGTTACAATTGAGAAATACCCTCAATTTTAACACAAAGCTAGCAAAGAAAATAAGGGAAGGCAATTCGCCCATATTTAAAAATAATCCTGAAATATTTGTAGGCGGGGTTCAGTCAACCCTTCGCAGGGATTACCGCTGAAAGCGTCCAAGATCGCGGGCTTAGCAAAGTGAGATTTTAGCAGCAGATCGTAATCAACTTGACGGTAAATCGATATTAAATTTCAATGTTAATGTGCTAATGGATTTTTTTGTGAGCTGACTTATAATTTTGTTAATATAAGTAGGAAAATATTAAAGTTAAGTTAACCTTTTTTAATACTGAACATCCGATCAATTGGGATTTAAAAGTACCTATACCTAGTTAGTAAATTGAATGTAGTCTGATCGTTAGTTATAACTTTTTAACTGCACATAAAATGCCAGCAAGGTTTGTTCTTTTAAGAACGATTATCAAACTTAAAAAGCTCCCTGATACTTAAACATCTTCTGTAATTACACTGCAACCCAAGCAAATTTTCACTGCACAACTCTAATGAGCACAGAGTTTACGAGCGAAACTTTAATTGATCTGTATGCAAACGTAAAAGATGTTCAACTTTCGAGCTTTGTGTGTACGCGAACTGCGAACCTTTGTGAATCCACCGCTAGCGCTAACTGCCACGCGTTAATTAGTTGAACACAACTTTTGTTCCGCGGATTTTAGTTCAGTACGTATTAGTTATAAATCAGCCAACTCTGAGCGTTTATAGTTCAACATAAAACAGACAAAATCGACTATTTATTATTGAATACCTGAATATAATTAAGAAGTGTAATTACCAATCTGCGATGTTTACGCGACAACTGAGCGATAGTCTAATGAACTATAATAATCAATTTGTTACACAAGTTTTCTCGAGGTGAGATGAGATAAAACTGCTGCTATGTTTACTATAAAAAAAGTGTTTATTATCATGATAACACTATTAGTTATTAAATCTATTTGAAAATTTTCTTTTTAACATCGTTACGAACATCTTTATTGAAATTATTACATTGTTTATGACGACAAAATTTTCCAAAACTAATTTTGTATCTTCAAGTGCATTCTATAGTTTACTGACATTGTACGACCATGCAACATAATATGATATGATTACAATATCAATAAAAGGATAAAAATCACTGGTTACAATGAAGCCGAGCGATAACAAATCTATTTAAAAGCGCGTCAATCGCAATTATCCACGGTCGCAGCTTACAAAGCAAGGACAATAATTTCAAACAGTATCTACGTACATACCTACATGAATATCAGTAATAATTTTAATAAAAAAATTAACCGTGAATTTTTTTTCAGAACTACACCAAAATTAAATGCGAACAAACGGGAGCCACGCTTTCAAATAAAAAAAGAATCAACATAATCCATTCACCTCGTGTAAACTAACAAAGTTTGCGAGGGTACAGTGAAAAAAGCAGTTGAAAAGTTCTGAAGTAAATCGAGAAGCTCCTCTTTTTTCTGAAGTCGGTTGAAAATATAACAAAAGACAAATCCCGACGAGTGATTCGCTCGGACGTGGCGAGTCGCCGCCGCGGCCGTTTTCCTGTTCCAACACTTATCTGTTCCTTCATGTTAGCATCCCGTTCAGTCGATTCGGCAAATGTGTTCGTTGAGCGAATTAATTTTAGAGATTAATTCTCTAAGACAATGATTTATGTTAAGCAGCTTTTTTTATTAATTACTGAATAATAAATCAATTGCATACGATTAAATGTGGTAAAATGGAATTGTTACTTTTTTGCAAAAATTTTGGGAGTAGGTACATATCTGGACTAGTGTAATAATAATTAGTAGATTTTATGTCTTCCCTATATGAGAAAAAAAACACAATAAAGCTTCTTTTCTCATTCACAATTTCAACAAAACTTAAAGATTTTATAACAATCGGACATCACGAATAAAGGAACAAGATACGAATCACGCACTAAACCGTCCAGACAGCCGACAAATGTTGTTTTAGGAAGTCGCTGTTAGTTTCTAGCGTAGGTACTTTAGCGAAGAATGCTTTCCACCCAATATTTTTACACTTTGGAGAACAATTTCCGCGACCTTTGACCTCGCCGAATAATGGGAACACCACGATCGATGGGGGGTTCTGACGCCCTCATTAGGGTTGCCGAATAAACTTATTATAAACTATGGCACCCCATTCTTGCTGCGGATACGTGTATTTTTTTTAAGTTGAAAACAAAGTTTATATGAAAATGGAAATCCTTGTTTAATTTATTTGAACAGTAAGCATGAAAACGCATTTAGACAACGCTCATCATTCTACATGGCTCGAATGACTTTCGATTAGATGTGGACAAAAAAATCTATTACAAGATGACTTATGTAAACCTAATAAATATTGCATTAATCTTGTACAATCAAGATGAACCACATAAAACATGCAATATAAAAACCTACATATATGCAGTAGATAAATACAAATACGTTCGCATCAAGGATCAGTAATCAACAAACACTCACAACAAACCAATTATCAAACAATAACACAGTAATTCGTCAACAATGCACGCCGTTCGTATTCTCGTCTTAATTACCGGCTCACTGGGATCCCTTGATGGATGGAGGCGATGCATCACACCCTATCGGGAACTGCTTGCTGTTACCATTACCTAACTATTAGACAATGCATAGGTTCAACAGTTTACTGTAATAGAGTGATGGAAACTTAGGATATATTTGTAGCAACGATAAAGTTGAAGGTGTTGAAATGAAATAATTTGTTGCAACATCTGTACCGGAATAATGTTACATTGAACAAAAGCCTCGGGTGGAAAGTTCTTAATAGATATTTAATATCTATGACTTAGATTCAAATAGTAAGAACACCCAAAATGTACTTAAATATGTGGGTTTTGTATACCTTGCAATATGGCCATCTTACATTGTTTTTATAACAAGAACCAATTCCAATTTATTTACAGCTAGTGGTCCGCCCCGGCTTCGCCCGTGGTACATTTCGCAATAAAAGGTAGCCTATGTCCTTTCTTGGGTATCAAAATGCAAATTGGTTCAGTAGTTTAGGCGTGATTGAGTAACAGACAGACAGACAGAGTTACTTTCGCATTTATAATATTAGTATGGATAACAGAAACTAATTCCAATTTGAAGAATAATATAAGAAAAAATGAAAAGATATAAATAAATACTTCTATTTGACAGCCCTGCCGAAGTCTGCGCTAAAAATGCATTTACTTGCAAATACATATGAGAAGATGGGAGCCCCTTGAAGTTACACAATAATCGCTATTCAATATTCACTCAATATATGAGCTTTTACAAAAATGGTTAATGTTATTTTGGAACATGTGAAAGTTTTTAGACATCCCGATAGCTCAGTGGTTAGTGACACAGACTTTTAATCAAGAGCGTTTGTTTCGATCCCAGCTGTTGCAATATATAATCAAAAATTACAAAATAATTATAATATTTATTTTTTCAGTTATCTAGCTATTAGATCTTCTATCTAGTAGGTATAGTTTTAATACGTCAAAGTGTTCGTATTACAGTCTATTTTGTTTCAAAGAAATGAACTACCTACACTGAACGTACTTTAAACTAGTTACCCGCGACTTCTTCACTACATAGTATAAAACAAAGTCGCTTTCCCTGTCCCTATGTCCTTATGTCCCTATGTCCCTTTGTACGCATAAATCTTTGAAACTACGCAACGGATTTTGATGCGGTTTTTTTTAATAGATAGAGTGATTCAAGAGGAAGGTTTATATGTATAATAACATCCATTAAATAGTGGAGAAGTACTGTTATTTTTGAGGTTTCTAATGTGATGTCGTAAAAAATTACATTTGTTCCGCTTACATTGCAAACGCAGGCTGAACCCTACGAGTTTTATGAAAATAATGTACTAACTATTATACACATTGAAAAGGTCTAGAGAAAAGTCCGCGATGGTATATGTCTATCTCTTATGGATAACCCACAATAACTTTTTTTTGTCATTTACTTTTTACGACAAATAATGGCTAATTTTCGATGCGATTTTAACCAATACAGCATTAATCCTTAACCAATTAAATACCTTGAATACATTGTTCATTTAATATAGATCTATATGGCCATTTACACCGTATGATTTAAGTGAATATTTTCGAAGATATTACAGATTTAAAAATTGCGGGACGTAGCGTTTGCGGCAGTACCGGCCGGCCGCGCGCCCGGCTATCTATTTTATACCCGTACGAAGTCGGAGCGGGCCGCTATGTTTTTATATACAACCCTTTAGTTCTGTGATCTGTGTATACAACGTTCACAGTTTTTCTGTAGTGTATTTAGTATCAGCATTACACCCGTGCGAAGCCGGGGCGGGTCGCTAGTATCGATATAAAACATTGTTTCAGAATAATGCTATTACGTCCTATTGCACTTTGTTACTTTGATGGCAGTATTAAATTGATAGCCAACTTACAGCTCCGACATAAGGTTTATGTTCGAGTATTAGCTATTTTGTCGTTCCTAGCTAGAGTACATATACGTAACTTCCCGCCCTAGTAGATTTCTAATAATAGAGCCCCAATAAAAATCTAAAGCTTTTTTAGTCACTTGTGTGTCTTCGAAATTGAATCTATTGCACTGCACGTTTGTAATTAATTAAGTTCAAATAGGTTTCGATTAGTGTTTAGTCAGTATTATTTAATTTTCATATTGAAATAATAGGATACTTACGTTATTACTTTGAAATACCTTTCGATAAAGAAGATTAAACTCAAACAATCTATCGTTCAATTTTCTCATTAAGCCGGATTAAATTATTGGCTTTCAACAATCATATTTATTTATTGGAGGCATTATGCTGTGGTGGCTAATTATCCGTAATGCATTGAAATCAATTAATGTACTTATGGTTTTACAATCCCTATCCACGTGTAGCCTATGGACATGCTTTGTAATGTGACTTTTACGTATTATATTTCAATAACGAATTATCTATTTACATTTCACATAAGTAGCTCTGCTAAAAAGCTCAAGAAGAGCATCACCTCACTATCAAAGATTTTTCAAGTGTAGTTTTTTTTTTTGTTTGTGATGTTTCTCAATGTTAGCCAGAAGGGCTTCTACATTTTAACGCGAACGCGCGTGGGCGCATTGGTGACATGCGCAAGGGCGTCCCCCCTTAACGGGGATCTCGAACCTCGGCTTGGGCTGTCGCTTGAGTGGAGGAGGCCGGAAAGGCCCTAGTCTGACGGGACAAGTGTAGAGTGAACAGGTACCTTCTAGGGAAGCGCTTACCATCTTATCTCAGCTTAACATCAGGCGAGATTGTGGTCAAGCCTTTCCCTATTGACATTTAAAAATAAATATAAAAAAATATATAAATAAAAAAATGCATCTTAGAATTAAACGCCCTCTGTACATCATTATCAAGTTGTTACAAACGCTCCAGCAATATACATAATATTTTCCTAGAAACAAGTGAACAATCTACACCTACTCTTACTATCTCCTCATTAACATTTCCACATGAGTCGGTGTAAGATGCTTTTGACCCGGCCCTTTTATAAGTACATCTCGATCTATTTGCTTGCGACACTGTTTTTAAAGAAGGTAAAATATAAGAGCTTTAGTATAATTGTATACGAGTATTTTTCATCATATAAATCACTTTTTTGTAAGTACGAAGTAAAACTTATATTAAATATAATCATTCAGGTACGGCTTTCAAATCAATATAACTACAAAATTAAAGTAACTATGCTATTATTCTATAAAAAGTATATTTGTAAAGATCATTTGCATTTTGATCGTAATAAAAATTTGCCAACAAATTCCAGGAACTTCAGTAACGCAGTTGCGTCACAGTATTGAAAAAAAAAATTATAACGACAGCATGAAAAGTTTGATAGTTACAGTTAGTATTTGTTTCGAGTTAACTCGCTACAAATTCGTCGAGCCGGGAGCGTTAGTCCGAAACTTTGCTTCGTTAGCGACAATCGAATGATGTGGTCGCTGAAAACTCTCGCTTTACTCACATGTCGATCAACACCTGCCAATTTTAATTTTGTGCAATGCTTTCTAACTATCCGAGTGAGTAGAAAGCAGTTTATTTAATACCAAAAAAAAGTTTCTTTTCAGAGTTATTAAATTGTGGTAAGTAATTATGTAATTCATATTATCAAAATTAAAAGATTTTAAAACATTTTCCGATTTTTTGAATTTTGAGGTCAAAAGCACCAAATAGTACTGCTTCTGATTAAAGATTTTAAAAATTACACACTACAAGTTACGTTTTAAACATAAAATTAGTGGTTCTAACATCTCTTTTCTCTTCTAACAACGCTAAATCATCCTCTCAATCCATAAGACATCATAGAATCCACACCAATAATCCTGCCCACTGAAAAGTAAGCTTATTAATTATACATTAGCCTCATATAACCAATATTTGGTTAACGCCCACTATTCGCTTTCAGTATGAATACATAATTTACCACGCGTTGATCATTTACGAACTGCTATAGTACGGTTATTGGTTTCGGTTTAAAAGCTATCGGCTTCATATTATGCAGTTAATAAATCTCTCTCGAACGCGTTTTAATGAAGGTTAACAATCATGATGAGTGGGATTTAAAATTTATACTAAAAATATAAAGCTGAAGAGTTTTTATGAACTCGCTAATCTCAAGAACTACTAGAGATATCAAAATTTCTTTCACCATTGGTAAGTACGTGATTCCTTGGTACATATTATACTGCCGGGGCTATGTCGGGGCTGACCGCTAGTGCTCTATAAAACTAGGTATTTAATGTGAATACAGATATACATTTATGTGTAAACTAGCTTTCCGTCCGCGACTCCATTCGCGTGCGCTTCACGAAATCGCATGACAACATGACAATTCTAATGCATACAGCGAAGAAAATGTAAATAATTTGGAAAATCCAAAAGTGCACGCCTCATAATTTTTTTTAATAAATATTTTTAATTATTATTTTTGTTTATTTAATAACAATTAAACCACATCGAATCAGACCCTGAAAAATGAAAGGGTTCTATTCCTGAGCATACTCAAGCGTAAGAGAAAATAAAAACCGGCCAAGTGCGAGTCGGGCTCGCGCACAAAGGGTTCCGTAGCAGCAAATATAATAAATTACAGTTAAATCAACCTATCTCAAAAACTATAAGAGATACTTTGATCAAACCAAAAATCGTTGAAAGAGTTAATTAGCATGCATCACCTCTATTTTTTTTAGAATTTTATACCCCGTAGTTATAAAAATAGAGGGGGGGGGACATACTTTTTACGACTTTGAGAGCTGATATCTCAAAAACCGTTCACTTTAAGAAAAATGTTTTTTAGAAAACTTTATATCATTTTAAAAGACCTTTCCATTGATACCCCACACGGGTATGTACATCGAAAAAAAAAATTTCATCCCTCAGTTACATGTATGGGGGGCCCCACCCCCAATTCTTTTTTTTACTATTTAGTGTCATATTTTTGTAGCGGTTCATACAACACATATTCCCATCAAATTTCATCACTGTAGTACTTATAGTTTCCGAGTAAATCGGCTGTGACAGACGGACAGACGGACAGACGGACAGACGGACATGACGAAACTATAAGGGTTCCGTTTTTGCCATTTTGGCTACGGAACCCTAAAAAAAGAGTCGATTAGTAAAGTATTTCGGTCGCTATCGTGTTAACAAGAAAAAGGATCCGCACATACAGACACACGGACGTCCAAGACAGAACTTTTTTAAACTGTTTTTTAACTAGTTTAAATAACAAAAATGACATCAAAAATATCATGAACGTTAAAAATAGTGTTTTTTCTTAATATGTGTGTGTATGTATTATCTTACAAGTGCAATGTATGATACATAAAGACATTTTAAGTTTGAAAAATCAGATGTTTTGCGCGAAGCGACAGTAGTACCCACCTCAACGCTTCGCTTATGAGGCGTGCAAAAAGCAGTTATTTTCACACTTTTATATTAGTATGAGAAAATACTGAATCAATAAACTACTATAAAATATATTTTGATTATGAGTATAGGATTAGATAATATTTGCGTGTTAAAGTTTATTTTATGAAAATGAACTTCTAAGTTTCCTATATTTAAAACTAAGTACCTACAATGTATTAAATTTTAATCACTCCTTTAATTTCGAAAGACATCTTACATCCTGTGTGATGTTTCCGAACTAAGCTAATTATAGAGAAATTATATTCATATTCAATAGGCAAATGGAACGAATGTTATATAACTTTGTTGTTTAACTAAATAGCATATGCATTGAGAGAATTAATGAGAAATAGTATTTTAATATCATATTATCTTAATACTATTATAAAGGCGAAAGTTTGTATGGATGTATGGATGTATGGATGTTTGTTACTCTTTCACGTAAAAACTTCTGAATCGATTACAATGAAATTTAGCACACATATAGAGGGTAACTTGGATTAACACATAGGATAGGTTTTATCCCGGAAATCCCACGGGAACAGGAACTATGCGGGTTTTCCTTTGAAAACGCGGGCGAAGCCGCGGGCGGAAATCTAGTAAACTATACAGCATTCGAAAGCGCACGTTCAAATCCTACTAATAAATTAATAATAAAGTATAATGTATCAAATAATTTATTCAAAGCTGGAATTTGTTGGTCAATAAAGCATGTATGTATTTGATATTGGTAGAATTAGAATGCAAAGCAGATTTTAACAGTAGAATAATGATACAAGCCGCATGTCCCGGATCCTTCCAATTCGAAAATTTCGGGGAAAAATTCGGTGGCTTTAACCTTGTCCTGACAATAACGTACACTGTTAACCATGAATTCATCAATTATTTACAATTACAGTTATATACATCTCTGAAATTATTTTCATAGATAACGAACTATGTACCTACTCTTATCCATAATCATTTCTACGAACAGTAACGTAAAGAAACGAATTGATTACATTCGCTTGCGCTAAACGTTCAGCTTATTGAAAACTTCATTTTGTTAAAATATTAATAGGCTCGTTAGGGTTCAGTGAATAAACTCTTCAGTATGAATAGTAGAAAAGCTTTTTTTAATTGGCGAGCCGAGTGCTTCGTCGAAATTGTTTACAACTGGCCTAATCCATTCAAACTCTATAAATTGTAATGTTAATTGCGAGGGGAATCTAAGACTCGTGTAGCGTACCTACATTCAGATACGGGTGAATTTAACAACGAACATTACTTTTGTATTGTTTAAAATGTACGTAATCTTGATGACGTTTTCTACGTAAAATCATTATAGAACCTCATTTTATTCAGGTTGCATCACTTTTAAAATTTATAGTCCTCGCCGTTATACCTTCTAACAGTTACTCTTAAGTAATTATACAATTAACAATAAAATTAACTACACCAACTAAACACTTGATCATTATTTAATAATTTCAAATATAACATCCCCATCAATATAAAACGGGATAATACTATGTAATCCGTTTCTGACGACGCGGACGGCGAGCACGGTTTCGGAGAATCTGTGTTTTCGTTAAAGATTTATTATTTTATAGTTGAATCTAAATTGTATATATTATAATTAGGTATTTTTAAATAGTTTAAATAATTAATATACCTACCAACTTGTGATTGACTTTAAGTTCACTTAAAACTATAATATGCCACATATAAATATAGGTACGATACGGTTATATTCGACAAAAATTGCACTTGCTACAAAAAAAACACCTAATTGAATGTAGATTGAAACATATCAATAGCACGTTAGTTCATGCAATCACCTACATTAGTTTCTGATAACGCACATTACGCTCGCGCGCCACTTCAAGATTGTCACGCACTTTTGACCGCGATTGAACGCCGCATTGTTTACCTTATTTTGGCTCTATTATATTATCAAGTGATTTTAAATTATCTCAATACATATCAAGCTCAAAAATCAAACTTCTACTTATTCTAGACTTACTTTAGAAGGACTTTTGTATAATATAAACACTGAGACTCATACCTATAATAATAATAGGATATTTAGTACGGATGAAACTGGAACAAATAACAGAACTAACCATTAGAGTAAATGAATATAGATCACATTTATGCTTTCATTTTAGATATGTAAAGCATTGTAAATAATGAACATGAATTCTAAATTATTTTAGTTTGTAATTTAACAATAGCACTACTACGTACATACTTCATAATATTAAATATGTTTAATCAGTAAAAGGTTCCTGGCAGAGAATGAGCATCTACCACACAAGTAGGTTTCACTGTCTTGCAATTTTACCAATTCATCAAAGTCAATCTCATACATCTCTTACATCTCATGCAGCTGTATTTTCACCGTTTCTAATTACTACAAAATTTGGATCGTTTACACTTAGGTACACGGGGATTACCGTACGAATGTTTTGAACGAGATCTGTCAACATTTCGAGTGGCGAGCGATAAAGCACCAAGATTGTACATAAGATTTCAACACAGTAGCGATAACGTCGACGAGCGTTGATTCTTGTGTCTTGATTATTCATTAACGCGCTCGTAGTTAGCGGCCGTCGTGCCGTGAATTATAATAAGCGACGGTTTATGACGAGTCAACAGGAGCCGCTCGATGCTGGGATTGCGCAAGTGACTGTCGCCGCGTCACATCTATTGTTGTAAGTACTGTATAGGTCGCAGGTGCCGTCTTACCTATGTTCCTTAGGCTGTATTGAAAACCGCCATTACATCTTCATATAAAATCTACAAACGCAGCTCAATTTAGAAAACTGCATTCCTGTACTTCATTCAAGGTAAGCTTATTAAACGTAGAACACGTACGTTCCTACGTAAGACAGAACCTGCATAAAGCTCACCTAGCAATTTCTAGTACCACATACAATGCGAAAGCTTATTAAAAGCTCGTTAAGAAACCTCTAAAGCATTCGTAGCTTTGAGGTACTCGTGAAAATATGTTCTCGCTTTAATATGGAGCTTATAATAGGAAGACAGAAACCGAGACATTCCTTCATTTTGTCGGAAGCGCGCAGTGAGACTGTTGAATGGATTTAAATGTTATAGCATTTATGCGAGAACATTATCTATTATTAAAAACATCACTGAAAACACTCATATAGCTACGTAGTACTACTATCTACTTATTTTAATACATTGCGAACTCAAAAGGAATAAGCTTATTGGAGAGCTGTTATAATTTGAATGTAATCGAGTGACATTGTGCAATAACAAAAGGTATGATCTAAGACTCTTTATCTTAAATTTCATGCGTTAATTTAGGAACATCTATTCTCCTAACGCATCATTCTTTTCTCCTAGTATAACGAAGAATATATCGTGGTCCATTGAACATCCAGGCACAAAGATACAATACCTCTCCCGTAGTCGACCGGGACGCATGAACGTAAACGCAAACCACGGCGGCTTTCCGATTTAACAGTTAATTTATTTAGAAAATCAATTTATATACCTCACCACTACTTCGATATATACAATAGTGATGTTATGAAATTCCACGGCTATTGTGCTACAAATTACATTACATATTAATTCCACGCAGTACGTAGGTACGATAATTACGCGCAAACCCGCGCTTGCGTGTTAGTTCGCGCTATTTTGTTATTTCGCTTTGAAATCGACGTATACGTCCCCAATAACCCGTTTATTCGCCTAGATTCAGCGGTGTTCTATTGTTTTAAAATTAATCAGGTCAAATCTCATTATTATAGGATTAATGGACCTGCAGCTTAATTAATAGAATACCCACCCTATATTATAATAAACAACTATTATTATCACACACGAATTAATAATCAAATTTCCTCATAGCTATGCTAATTTATTAATTTGTTCAAGATAAAAATCTATAAAATGTGTCATCTGTAATATGATAATTACAAGACAGTCGTTAACAGTTAATTATTTTGTTTAAATTTCTATAGAAACTGGCTTCTTAAAAGAGAAACCATCGAGTTTTTGCCGGCTTCATCTCGATAGAATCAACATTCCAAAACCGGTGTTTATTCATGACTATTCATCATTAGAATTAAAGTCTAAATGATAAAAAATATTCGCAGTATAAATGAATAATAGAAGATACAATAAATGAAGAGTTCTGTTTTTTTTTTTTCAAGGACACAACAAGTTTAGGCTAACTAATCAAAATTACAAAAAACTACAAAAGCTTAAACTTAGTGAAATATCGGTAGCCTATTTATTAGTTATGTAATTTATATAAAGTATTTATTGGGAAATTATGATTCAAATCTTAATTGAGGTCAATAATTCTAATTTCAAACAATATTTTTTAACAAATTAAATAAATGTAAAGTGGGAAAATAGTCAACAAGTATAAAACTTACTTAATGTTTTATAAGAGGTTTGATACAAAACAAAATACATTCATCGCAGGCGTAGGCGTTCTGATAAATATATCTTAATCATACCTCTGCAACTCCCTAAAGCATTTTCATCTGAAGTATCTAAATATATGCCTGACACTTCAGCGAATAAAATAGGCTTTTACTTCGAAAACTCTACATCGGCATATATTATAATAAACTAACTTTCAACTCACGATGATACCTATGAAAAATTTAATAGTAAAGCTTTACATTGATGAAAAAATACTGAAAATAGCCCATTAGCTTTTTTTTTTAATTAGTGCATTAAGAAAAATCAACAAACGACTAAATACCCCAATTTAAAACTAATTTAGAAAAATAAGTCACTCACCGCCAGAGACTGTCTCCAAGGTGAAAGCGTTGAACTTCCACTGCACGGACTGCTGCAGGATGCACTGTAAAAGAGATATCGTTATCCACTCGCACAGGGTCCACTCTGTCCCGATGTTCATTTGCGTGACAAAGGGCGCCGCTACCATCGACACACGACAAGCCGTATAATCCGCTCACTCGCCTATAACACTATATTGAACTTGCTAATGACTAAAATTGTAGTGCCAAGTTTGGACTTCGTGCAAACTTTCAAAGAACGGAGTTCGGATAGTGCCTTCGCTTTTGTGCCACGTCACGAAGGTATTTATAAGTTGTATCTATCTATAGTAGAGGCTTTTAGGCGAAGTCTCTCTACTCCATTTTCGAATGTTCCAATATTTTAATGAAAATACTTATCGCGATCACGTCTACTTTATTTCGTGCAACGTTCGTGTAGTTCTGAACGATTTCAATTTCCTCTCGATGTCATTATTTAAGCGGATTGTACGGCACGTCCACGTGTCACCTCCTAGACCTATATGTACGGCGATATTACAAAATTTCGACCCCATTAAAGCTGTGCAAGGTTTAGTGAAAAAATTAATAACTTGTGCATTGTTTCATTAAGTGAATTCTCTGGACAAAGGCTTGGCTAGATTGGATTTGGCAAAGAAAACCTTCGTAATAGCGCCGTATGATCGTTCAACATACGCGCCTGTTTCTCAATGACCGAGTAAGGCGCTATGACAAAAATGATGTCGTCTCAAGTTATTCAAAGTGAAAGAAGGAGACGGCCGGTAATTACTACGCAATCGACGTTACTTTACGATTGTGAAACAGGCGCTAAATCATATTCGCAAAGCATTATTTTGCTTTATTTCAACATTCGAAGATTCATTGCCATATTGCCTACATAAATACAGGGTGTCTCATAAGTACCCAACGATTTCAAAAGCGTGTCTAGACTAGCCGGCGCAACTGATGGGAGCGGTGAGTGCGGCATTAGCTAGCGCGTTCCAAGGATTTTTAGTTGCCGCCATGTCGTTCACGGGAGAGCAACGCGGTTTTTGCGTTCGCGCCTATTTTCAAAACAATAAATCGACGGCGCCTGTATCGTCTCAATTATCGATTGAGGCATATTGATGAAACGCCCAGCAACTCTACCATACTCTCATGGATCCGGAGTTTCAACACTACCGGAAACACAACAGGAAGCAAGAAATCTGGGCGCCCAAGAAGTGTAAGAACGGATGAAAACATTGAGTTGGTGGCAAGTTCGGTGCGACGTCAACCTCAAATAAGCATTAGGTGGCCATGCTACGCAACTTTTTCGAGCCAGAGCTTCAAGAATGTGAGCATTATAATGTCAGGACATGGTTCCAACAGGATGGAGCCAAATCCTATACAACTAACCACTCAACTGAAGCCCTACACCAATTGTTTCCCGAAAAAGTCATTTCAAGAAGGGGTGACATTGAATGGCTCCCCAGAAGCCCGGATTTGACGCCACCCGATTTTTTATGGGGGTATCTTAAGTCAAATGTGTATGAAAATTCTTCGCAAACTTTGAACGACTTGAAGACCAACATCGGAGAAAAAATTGCGTCCGTAGATAGACCTCTTCTTCAGAAAGTTTTCAGAAACTTTCACCAAAGACTCGAAGAATGTCGGCATCGTAATGGACGCCATCTCAACGATGTAATCTTCAAAAAATAAAAATTCCTTTTGTTTTCTATTAAATTTGTCAATATTATATTTTAAAACCAATAATTAGTTAAATTTTTTGCATCATGAAATCGTTGGGTACTTATGAGACACCCTGTATTTTAAAAAGTAAATGTTTAGATAAACTGCATATACATCAAAAATTTTGGACAACAATAGTGAAGTGAAAATAGATAGATATTATTTTAAGCTTGGGTACTAGGCTTTTTTGTTAACTCGACCACAAGGCCAGCACTGAGCTGGTGTGATTCCAGATGTCACCATTTAATATTATATCTTCATAAAATATTTTTAAAGGCTCGAAACTAAGTATTTTGCTTTTCGAGCCTCAAAGGACACGTCTTAACGTTCCTGCGCCTGATTTCTCACCGGCTGTCCTAGATTTCCCATCGGACTGAAGCCGTGAAATAGTGCTCTTACTGTAAGTACTTGTGTTTGCGGTTAGTCTATGGTTTTCTCTTTTACATCCTAATGATGAGCTATCTATCAATCTACTATATAAAAATAAGAGAACGCACAAGCCGATTTCCACGGTTTTGCATTCGTTGGAAAGGTCTCGGGCTCCGTGAGGTTTATAGCAAAGAAAAGGTGTCTCTGGTGGCGAAACGGAGTTCGCCGGGTTTGCTAGTATTATATAAAATACCTTTACAAACAACACAATATAAAATATGAGATGTATACGTAAAATTGTAACTATCCAGTCGGTTCAGAGAATCCTTAGAATATATATCAAATCCATACATTTGTGAGTATTTAAACTAAAAACTACTTAAACTAAAACCCAAATAGAAAGAGCTAAAAATAATATTCGCATCGATATCAAAACACAAGCGAATGTCAACGGCCTTACGGAGATACGATTGGCACACACAGCTAGACTTGGCGCTCTATCAATGACCAAAATGCATCGTGAAATTATTCCTGCTTTTGTCAACAACCCTGGACCGTTTGATGTGGGAAAAGCGCCTCTATACGCGACGAAATAGAGGTTTAATTTGTGTGGTTTGAGTGCTCGACGCATCGCCATAGTCGACAACATTGTACGCTAATGTGCCGACTTCCTCACGAAAGTAGTGATGTGTGACACGAAATTATCGCATTTTACCGCTTACATTTTGGACTCGAAACAAAACATAAAATATAATTTCATTATGCACGCACATTCCGACAGGTATTCCGTGAATTTATACATCCAGTTTCCGATAAAATTTAATGTATTTCAATATGAAAAGCCCTCAAAATGTTGCATATTTCCCAAACAATAATAAATTGAATTACTCATGTTGGGAATTTTGTATCTATATTAACGAAAAACAATTAACAGTTTATTAAATTACTGCATATTGTTTCGCAATAATTGATTATAACATTTAATCAAATTTACCATTGTTTACCATAAAATATTTTCATTAAAAAATATAATAGTTTGTCCAATCCACGTTAAAGCTCAGTATAAATATAAATATGTTCTAGAATTATTAACACAATTAACGAAGCTAGAAAAAGCACCTATTGATCTCCTTATCTCACAAATTTCATTATAATAACGACCCTGTTTTTAAATAGATAAGGCAGGGCGGCCATAATTAATTTATACGCAATTATCGAGTTACCGATGAAAATGCAATTAAACCGCGTCCAACAATATCTTGCATAACGCGTGTAAACAAATATTTATTGGAAATTTGATCTTATAGAGTCAATCTTTCAAGAGAAATCTCTCGATAGCAGCTCCGGAAAACCCATTGCTAATAATATGACGGATCGAATCTCTTAATCACGGTCTTAAATTAATAACGGACATACAGTTGAAATTTACGAAAATACGGAAGGGAAACTTAAATCAGAAGACGCGACATTAAAGTCCAATTTTAGAAATCAATTGAAGCCGAGGCAAGGAATCATTCAATTCTTTGAAACCTAGATATTACTTCTATATTTATTCTACGTCGAATCTAGCGAAGCTTCCTTACTTTGCATAAAATTACGAGTTTTCTAACAATCAATTCTTCTTTTGGCAATTTCCTTTTGGATATCTTGCGCCTTTAAAATGCAATTTTTGCTCGAGTAAATAGAATTTAGAGTCGAGAAATGGCTACCGAATGGGAGACAGGGTTCCTGTCCCATTTTGCATTAGTGCACATAACAAAGCATTGTTACCTCGGGCCGTCTCCACTTGTGAGAATATTGTGCGCCTGTTGGGTCGGAATATCGTGTAAACTGTAAGCCCTGAATGAGGCAGCTAAAACATGGACGCAAGCGGAACCTAACCATGTTTCGGAAACGTCGAGTGAATTGTTTCTGAATGATAACAATATTAAAATATTTTGTGTAACAGAACATTGGCTTAAACAATGTCAGTCGTTAGTAAATATTGAAAATTACAAATTAAAAAGTATATACTTTAGGACACAGGCTATTCACGGAGGTTCTGTTATTTTTGTACATGATAGTGTAAAATGTAAAGAACGAACTGACATTGTTAGTCTTTCTGTAGAACGGACCATTGAACTGTCCTGTGTGGAGCTGGAGCGTTATATTATTGTTTGCGTTTATAGACCCCCTTCCAGTGACTATAATATGTTTGAGACAGTCATGGAAGAAATATTAAAGCGTCTAAGCAGGAGTAAAAAAAAAGTTATAGTATGTGGTGATTTTAATATTGATTTACTTTTACAAACACAAACGGCTACACGAATTGTTAATTTGTTTCAGTCATTTAATCTATATAAACTTTTTAACGAACCCACACGAATTACACCTACTTCTGCAACTTGTATTGATAATATATACTGTGACTGCATCTGTTTAGAGAAAAATATTCTCAATACATTGACTTCGGATCACTGTGGCCAGAAAGTAGTTTTTGAATGGGATTGCATACCTACATTTAAAAGGATTAATGTTAGGCCTATAACTAAAAAAGGCATTAATAAATTTAGGAATAATATTAATAAAAACCTGCCCGTACTAAATGTTCAATCCTATCCTAATAGTCCTTGTGAAATGTTTAAAAATCTTTTTAATTTAGTACATAAAGAATTTGAAAAAATATTTAAAGTTAAATCTTTAAATATTACCAAGGATTTACCATTTAGTAAATGGGCGACAGCTAGTATACATAGGTGCAGGAACATTCTTTATGAATTATATGGTATGAAGCAATATAATAAAGACCCATCTTTTCTTAGTTATGTTAGAAATTACTCAAAAATTTTTAAAAAAGTTTGTTTCACTGCAAAGCGTTTGTATATCAAAGAAAAAATACGCGACTCTGATAATAAAGTTAAAACAGTTTGGTCAATTATTAATGGTGAAATGGGTAAAAGCAAATCAAGTAATACCATAAAACTTGTAAATAATGACAGGGTTATTGACAAAAGTGCTGATGTTGCGCTTGCTTTTGAAGAATTCTTCAGTAGTGTCCCTGCTACTATTACTAATAGTTTAAATTCGTCTTCAGCACTTGCAGAGACCTTTTTGAGGGACCATGTTGCGGAGTGCAGTACATTATTTGAATTACGACACGTAACTGCTAATGATATTGTTACTGCCTTTAAGACGCTTAATCTTAAAAATACTTGTGATCTTTGGGGAATGTCCGTAAATTTAGTTAATAATATAATAGAAAATATTGCGAAAAATTTAGCTTCCATATTTAATAAGTGTTGTGACTATGGTACATTTCCTAATTTACTAAAGCTTAGTAAAGTTATACCTTTATTTAAGAAGGGCGATCAAGAAGACTGTAACAATTATAGACCTATCTCTATTTTACCAACATTAAGTAAGGTATTCGAGAAGTTAATATTAAACCAATTGAGTAGTCATTTTGCATCTAATAATTTACTGCACACCAAACAGTTTGGTTTCACAAAGGGGCGCTCAACCACAGATGCTGGAGTTGCACTTCTAACACATATATATAAGGCATGGGAAAACTCAAAAAATGCTCTAGGGATATTTTGTGACCTCTCCAAGGCATTTGACTGCGTTGAACATTGTACTTTGTTACGTAAACTTAATCACTATGGAATTAAAGGAAAAGCCCAGAACCTCATAGCGTCATACCTGCATGATAGGATACAGACTGTAGTTGTTAATGGAGAACGTTCTAGCGGTGCGTCAATTAACATTGGTGTTCCACAGGGGTCAATTTTAGGTCCCTTCTTGTTCTTGGTATATATCAATGATCTTCCCTATTATTTGCAGGATAGGTGTGAAATAGTTCTGTTTGCAGATGATACCTCATTAATTTTTAATGTGGATAGGCATGACCCAAATGTTGACGAAGTGAACAGTGCTCTTTTACACATATCTGAATGGTTTACTGCCAATAATTTATTATTAAATGCCAAAAAAACCAATTGTGTTGAATTTTTACTTCCTAATGTAAAAAAGTTGAACAGAGATATTACCTTGAACGGGGAGGTATTGCATCCTACTGAGTCTACTGTATTTCTAGGGTTAACATTGGACGAGAAACTACAGTGGGGAGCCCATGTCAACACCGCTGCAGGTAAGCTCAGTTCTGCTGCATATGCAGTCCGAAAAATAAGGCATCTCACCGATGAGGATACGGCTAGATTGGTTTATTTCAGCTACTTTCATAGCATTATGTCCTATGGAATTCTACTGTGGGGCAGGGCTGCAGATATAGAAACTATATTTATCTTACAGAAAAGAGCCATTCGCTCTATATATAATTTACGTGCTCGGGACTCACTAAGAGATCATTTTAAGAATACTGGTATCCTTACTGTACCATCACAGTATATATTTAATAATATTTTGCATGTACACAAAAGCTCTGACTTACACACAAGAGTAGGAGATAGACACGATTATGGCACAAGGAACAAGAATAGAATTGAAATGCCATTTTTCCGATTAGCTAAAGTTAAAAATTCATTTATGGGTCAAGGTATACGCTTATACAATAGAATTCCTCACAATATTAAAGAGTTTAGTAGTTCTAAATTTAAAACTTACATAAAAAATGTACTAGTTCAGAGAGCGTACTACAGTTTTCAGGAATATATGGACGATAAAGACCCATGGAGGGTTGTCGCGTAAACACCACAGGACAGTTCTTTGGCATATTATGTAGTTAGGTAGATATAAGTTACATATTATGTAAATTTATTGACATTATTTAAAAGAGCAACTATGGAGTTTCTTGCCGATTCTTCTCCATAGATACTGCTTTCCGAATCGGTGGTAAATGTTAAAAATACTATGTAATGACGATTCGAAAGTGCTACTAAATAGTAGTCTAATTGAATAAATAAATGTTTGAGTTTGAGTTTGAGTTTGAGTTTGAACATACACAACAATACATTTCATAAGAATGAAATGTGGGAAACTACATTAATGTAGCAAATAAATTATTTAATAAAATACTAAAATATAAAAACGAATCTATCCATTATTGACTATTGTATTCGCGAGTGTTAACCGGTTTACCATAATCTGCTTTCTGCATGTTTCATGAAAGATGTGTTGAAATAAAATTTATAAAATATTAAAATATCGTACGATAGTTCGTCACATCACTACTATGACCAATTCGGTAGTAAACACATAAATAGTTCGTATTATTAATGGTGTTTCGTGACGCTTTATTCTTATGAAAATAAGCTAAGCGCTACGGTTAATTTACGCGAACGATCAGTAATATTCGCGCTTTGGCCGCAGCCGCGTAAACAAATATATCTTGCGCTTTACTGCTAATGGCTTCATTGATGCACTTCTCTGCCGCTACTTTTGATAATTTTAACAATGGACACGTATGCGCCAACGCTTAATTGATACAGTGAAAGTATTCACAAGTTTAACCCTTCTATTTAGTGACTATTAAAATCTATAACTCACAAATTAATCTTAATAAATCCTCTTATTTATTCTAATTGTATCGTATTAAGTACTTTTCACACGTTAATACTCAAATAGGATTAAAAACAAAACTCTTTATAGTACGTAAATAGTAAATACTATTCACGATTTTAATCCGCTTTACTACGTCGAGTTAGAATTTCAGTGTGAAATATTTTAATGGAATTAATATAAACATTAAGCGCATTAAAAACTTGCATAAAATTTCTAATGGATAACATGATAAAATAATATTCAGGGCTGATGCACACTACACTCTTTCCAATATTAGCCCAATACTAATCGCATGCTAATATTCCGTCCTCAATATGAATCTCATTTCGGGTTCGCAATAGATCTACTTTTATGTATAGCGGCTGTTATTATTGGGAGCGTATGTTACTTATCATAGCGGCGCCCTCGTGTTTATCTATATCATATCCTGCACTAAACTGTAAGGAGCCGGTGAGCGTCGGCCGTCGCCTTGAGTCGCATCTCCGCTGGCGACGTTAACAAGCCGCACATGCCCGTGGCCCATGCCACCTCATGAATACTAACAAATGACATTAAAATTTGACAGCCGACTTATCGAAGGACAGCGTAATGACCAAAGCGAATAGAATGAAGCCGTGACGATTCGCGTTTTCCTTTGTTTCGAGCGCTCGTCTTAAAAGTTTTATAAAATGTGGCCAAAGGATTTTCCATTGTTGCGAAAAATTCAAAACAAGACACCGACATTGTACTCTCGCTAATTTGCTATGGAACAGGCGAAACAAAATATCTAAGATGACAACGAGCTTTGAGAGAGAGCCCTAGAGCGAACATTTCTTCATTTAAAAATATATTTTAAATAACTAAAAGCTGCAAAAAAACAAACAGCATAAACAATTCAGAGGATTTTAATGAATAAGTAAAAAATAAATAATAAATAATTAAAAACATTTCATAGGAAAATGAACAGCTTTAAACTAAACAATTTTAATACGCTTCAAACAAGAATGAGCAATTAAAAAATATGTTTTATGCATAGCTTTTTCTATTAGTTTAATCAATAACTAAAAAAAAGTCATGTAATTACAATGAAATATCAAATAGCTTAAATATTAAATGAAGCAAACCTGCACAATAGTTTTGGACAAAATTTAACAAATATACAGTTCATATAATATCAAATGATTTATATATCATAGGATGTCTACAGGTTTTACCCAGCCTAGATAATGAGCGCTTAGGTAAATATCAATTGATATGAAATAAAGAAAAGAAAACAAGACTAAAGTAAAACAAAACCCATCCCACCAACGCAAGACACACAATAATCAAAACCTTCGCTGCACAACAAGATACCATCGCCGCATCGCATCGTATCGATAAAAAAACGCGTTGCGAAATATCGACTTACATGAACGACTACATACGAGCGCGGTACATTCGTCAGTCACTGTGTCCACTTGCCTTGACTTGTCCGAGGAGCAGGTCATCAAGCAGCCCCGTCTCCTGGCAGAGGGAGCGCGTGAGGAGCCGCTTCTTGCGCCGCTTGTGCATGGTGAGGAAGCGGCCGGTGCGCACCAGCCGCCGCGCCATGTCATCTAGCTCGCCGGGATCCATGGCGTGGCGTCGAGGTTGCTCCACTTGAACTGCAACAACGGTCACTGGTTAGATACAAGTAAACACACGTTATATGTTTGTATTGAAGGCAACAGCAGGATGGAAGTGTTCTTAAGTGACATCAACGTAAGCGGCAACGCGGGGTGTTGCCTGCGTTGTAGAAAGTTTAACTAAGGGATCTAGGAATCCTAAATAATGCTTGAGCGTTACGGGTGCCTGTCTCAAATTGTACAAACTAGCTAACACTTTAATGATTAATTAAACAAATGAGGGATATATAATACTGTAGATCACAAAGTATCAAATTTAACGCTTCTGAAAACCATATTCACTTAATCGAAGTTCGCTACAACACATCTCTAACGACAATTATTGTACACACGTCAAGGTATCACATTAGAAGTTGTGCAAGTTACAGAGTTGTGTAGTTCTCTAACAAGCTAACAGTCCAAGTCGCCGTGATACGTCGCACGTGTACAGATGTTTGGCTGCATTGATACGCCATTGTAAATTGTATATCATAAGTTGGGTAGCGAAACTTAGTTGTACTTTGAAGATCGAAGGAGTGTGTTGATGTAATGAACTGTTATATATAATATGCTTTTAAATCTTAACTTTTATCTTAGTATATTTCTCTGTTCGAATGTTTGGATTTCTCACCGAGCAATACAATAATTAAATTTCTGGTTCTGCTATCCAACTGCTACAAACATTGAGAACTAAGAACGTCACTGTATATTCATCTATTTCACAAAACACACAAGAGCGCAGCTTGTTTTAACTTCCATTTTAATTCAATTCAGTTGCAAGCTCGTCCAAGTTTCGGACCATCGTCTATTTGCTGAGTTCGGACGTCTATAGAAAGTCTCTAACTCTCAATCCGCAGTTCAGTTTAGATAACATATTAATTAGCGCGATTCATAGCCTAGGAAATGTTATGTTTGAAGTGGCTGAGATTGTAACTCAATAATAAACTCGAGTGCCTCTTACAATTGCAAACACACTCTAACTAAATCTAAATTGTAAGATGTTAAACCTTGTAATACACTTTAAATTTTACTGTAGTAACTAATAACTTAAATAATAAATGAACTAATATCACAAACACACAAAAAACAATAACAACAAAAACAAAAACAAACAGTATTATTGAAGAAAAGCATCCTTGAAAACAAAACAACAACCCGTTTATAAATGCGTCTAATTTGTTCACACTAGACTTTATTAAAAAAACTTAAGCATAGAAAAAATCGACAGCACGGCTGATTTAAGTACCTGGAATTCTCGAAACCGCACTATCACGTATAATTAAACACGAGAATATATCACATAGGAACTAACACTGACCTGCCTCGCCTCCAACTGATGCCGATAAAGGAAAATTACTGTTCAAGAAAAGAATTGCATTCGTTACCGTCACGGCTCTTATTAAATGTGTAATTACATCTGAGCGGGGAAATGTATTGAGAGTCGAACAAACCGATCGCTTTTCTTTTGGTTAATGAGGTAGACGTGAATAAGTGTTATTTTATTATTAAAGGGATTGAAACTAGGATTTAAGTTTGTTTTACAGTTTGTGGTTTACTTTCTTACTCGTATAAAGTGTAATGAATAATGTGAACAGTTAAAAGTATTTAATTATATGAACGTAATCTTTAATTTAAGGATAAAGAAAATACTTCGCCTGATGATAAGGGAAACTCAGTGAGAAGAAAGAGAGACAATTTATTTGAATGACTCATTGCCGTCTAAAATAAAACAACATAAAAGTTCCGCGTGTGTTATAGCAAAGTGAAACACAACTTGTTATTATTATTATTAAAGTAAATATTATTCTAGAATACAATTTAGTCAAAACAATCCACCCAACACATAAATAACTACACAGCGACACTTGCGTGAATCATAATTTAGCTATAATCGATACACGTAGATATGTAGTAAACGAATAGTTTAATACAAATGAATGTCATATGAAATCATATCAGTTGGCGGGTGCGCGAAGGGTGGCGGGTGCACGGCAGGCGTCGGGCGGCGGGCTGCGGGTGGCGGGACGGCGGGCCGGCGGGCGGCGGGCGAGGCGCGACTCGCAGCGCGAAGCAGAATGCTATTTATCACACAGTGTTTACCGATCGTTGATAAGAAAGCCAGTAAAAGCTTGTATGACTCGCGCCAACTGCACACAAACAAACACTACTACACACTGCTATCACGGCTAGATAATTAAGAGAATGTACGTTAGAATGTTACAATCGATACGTTTCGAATTAATCAGTGTTTCATCATACATTATTTACCGCTGTTAATTTACTATCGAATACGTGTATTTAATTGATCGCTCGTTAGTTTACTCCGCAGTACATATTTTAGCATTTACGTATCAAAATTATTTACCTCGCGACCCGCTCGAACATGTTCGGCACTGATGATATCGAATTTTCATTAAATGTAATGAACGAGGTCAATCAACAACCGAAACATGTTATTACAGCAGAGAAGTTTATGAAAATATGTACCTGAGTAGTATATTATTTTAACAAAAGTAAATTTTTTATATTAAATAGTGTACTGTTTCACAAAGCAGCGCAACTCATACAAAGTGCACAGTGCAGCACTAAGTAGTATCCGACTTCTCTCGAGGAGTTGTCGTAAGCTCACTTTGCCTTTTGCGTCTAAGAGCAGTTTTTTTGCTCACAGTGGAGCTATGAGAAGTCGATCTATATAAGGTCCCGAGTTATAATTGCTAGTAATACGTGACTGTGTTAGACGAATAACATCAATATTAATGTAGCCGTAAAAGCTCTCGATGGCTCCGAGTCGGGGGGAAAATATAGCGGGTGGGGAAAATATTTCTAAAGAAACCTTTACGGGAATTGGAATTTTTACACTTATTAAACACAAATACTGGGGGGTAGGGAGAGGTAATCAGGCTTACAATCCAGTTTAAAGGATGCGATCAGTGGTTTCCATAAATTCGATGAAATGAACAAAACCAGGTGAAACTTTATGGTATCGGCCTCGCATGCTCTCGCAGATAAAACATATTATATATGTGGATTGTTTTATTCATCAATCCCGGCTTTGTGCAGCAGACACGCGGTACACTCAAATCATATTTTCACGGAAAAACTATCACAGAGGACTTGTCCAAATCGATGTTTGGATTTTTCCGTAATCCAGATTTTCACTTTTTAATCTCTATCTGGGTTTGGTATTTCCAATATTGTAAATTTCATCCATAGTTCAATATTCAATCTTTCGTTTGAAAATTCAGAGTTACATCCGCTATATGAAATAATTAAATCAAGTTTTTAATATATATGAACTTCTGTAAATGAGGAAGTAATAACATATATATATATGGTTCTCAAAAAAAACATTTCATATTCAGATCTACTTTTTACAGAGCATACGCTTGCATTGTCTTAAAGAGTAGGTAATTAGGTAATGCCTACATCACATCCCAATTTGAATCAATTTATTACATTTATTGTTCGAAAAAACGGAATCTTAAGTAAGTCAAAATAAAAGAAGTTGCATAAAAAAAAACTTTGTGAAATAACGAACTTTGTTAAAGTAAGAATATTATTTCAATAGTTGAGTTATCACATACATAATGGTCTGAGCTTTACACGAGGAGTTAATGTACCTGTTGGTCTCACTAATGAATCGAATTCATTAGTGAATTCACATTCAGATTATTAAACGTAACAAAGGTAATATTCTCCGATTATTTCTAGCAAATATGGACTAATATTTGTTTGAAATTTGAAATACGAATTATGTTCACATTGCAAATAGCTGTTATATACATAATATAACAAATTACAGCAAAAGATAATTACAATATAAACGTGAATAAATAACTTTGTGAAAACGTATAGAGAATAATTCACAAAACACCGAGTCTCTAATTATTATAAATAGATTTTCAAGAACACAGCGGCGTCAACGGATGGTGACAGAAAGACGTCAATCAGAACATATTTTAAAATTTCCGCCCATGTTTTGTCAATCAAAAGGGAAAATATTTTATATTTTCTTTCAAACAATGTTATATTTTTCTAGAAAATTTCGAAATTTACATATTATAGATAAGATAATTACGTCGGTCCAAAATATAATTATAATTTATTAAGTTCATTAATAAACAAAAAAAATACAACATACAGCATTATGCGTTTCAACTGAAAGAATGCACCGAATCTAACACATGGCTAGTCTTACATTCCGATACATTTACCCTTAATGAGAACGTCTCTAGAAAATCGTCTATAGACGTAATATAGACGATTTTCTAGATTACTCTTGCGTATAAACGTCTCATTCCCAGAGCATATACGCTCCAGGCATGTACGCTTTACTAAGCATGCACGATCACAACGCAACTGCTAATTCGCCACTTCATATTCATTATGAGTTGCGCGCTGAAGACGAGCAATTTGTTTATTTGCCCAAAGCAGTATCTGAGAGCGACACGCGGTCCGTCAAATTCGGTACAAAACTATACAAAACAAGCTTTTAATCTTTCAGCCCTGTCATCCGATTGATTGCATTGTTACCGAAATTAAAAGGCCCGTCGGCTCGATCGCACGTCACTGAGTGCTTCCGAATGGATTATTTTCGCTTGTATTACTTCAAATAAAATGAATAACAATCAATTTTCACGACTGTCTTTAAAAATAAAATGCATTCATTCACACTAGTATTATAAAGATCGTATAAGTATTAACTACGTTTTAATAAAAGCATTAAACATATCATCGACAAATCAAAACGTTTTATATTTCAATCACGTAAAGCATAACACCTCGTTTACAGAAGAACGTTTACAGGTAAACACAGTTATTACTAACAAGTAGATGTGTTAAAGGTTTCACAGCGAGTGTGCCCTTATCCTCAAATGTCATTAATTACAAGCAAAGGACGCTCATGGGCCAAACACTCGGGAGATACTTCTGGGAAAACTCCTGCCGTCCGCACAGCTCATGTAAAAGCTTAACACACACACTTTAACTATTTCACTTTAAACACCTCAAATTCCTGCTAAGATACTTTTGCTTTGTAAACCTGATATTATACATTAAGTTGAAGTTTAACCTTTTTTTAATAGTTGATATAAAAAAACATGAACATGTACAATGACTTTCAATAAAACGTACCTATGCACCTAAACACAATACAAATTAATGTTTATAAACAATGATTACAGGTGATAATGGTTAATGAGTTTAAATATAAACAATAACAAAGTAACTATGATTATAATTGAGGTAGGTACATTTTTATCTATTAACTTCGTTCAAAAGTTTTAACAACATGAGTCAATTTGATATTTTGGTGTTATGGCATCCAAATGATTTATAAATATATTTTTTAAAGAATACATAGAAAAAACATGAGCCAATTTGTTCTCTGCCTTTTATCTATCAGAGTAGGTATATCTTACAAATGATTGCAAACAATTTTCCAAACACCTTATGCAACAGTGAATAAATTGTGCATAAAAATCTATAATTCAAAAGCGTTAACCAAAACACCGCAAGGAAAGCATAACACGCGCATAATGCATCCACTGCTCGGGTGTAAAATGTTAAAAACAAAGCGGCATGGTTATTATGCGCCCTATTTACAGGACAATCGGCTCTCCGTCAACAACATTAGCATACCCATCACCATACTGACACATGATCACACCTGTTTGATAGCACCTACTGCCGTGTATAATGCGGGATAGCTTGTTACTTGCAAATAAGTGGAATATAAATAGACTTTCGCTGAGCCAATACGCAAGTGGCAATTTTTATCGAACTACTTTTTTCGCAACGCTATTTCTCACTACCTCAAGGCTTTGGACTCTGAAAGCCTAATGGAATATCTCATAGCTTTTTAAAATAAATTTCTAAGTTATCTACAAATGATCAATTAGCCAACTGTATGTACATTATACGGTATACCTACCATCTACTCACGAACGAACAAATTTTCCCAGCAAAAGTATTGAACATTCAAGTATTTTTGCGCAAGCACAATTAGTTACTTCAGAAAATAAAGTTACATCGTATTCGGAACAAATTGCAGAAGCGAAAAGCGTGCTAAATATCGACGAGTTCCCTTCAATAATATTGCTTCACGATAATTTGTTTACAGACCGTAAATAAAGAATTGAATCGATCTCTTTATTATAATCATGTCTTAGGTCACGACGGGAAGATAAATCAATAAATTAATTCTCTTGCAACACACGAAGAACAATTGAATTGTTTACTACACATTCCACATATAGTTGTGCGGTTATTTTTAGTAATCCCACATTATAGTTTACACACAGCATCCGATACGATGACGATTGTATACCGATTACCGATACTTTTTCGTGTAAATAAAATTACGAGAAGTATCATATTTTAAGGTCACTATTTTTATCATCATTATTAGGTACTTTAAAAAATTAAAATAATATGTTATATGTAATACAAACATTCGTTTGAAACTGTCTGTACGTAATATGCTGTAGATTCATCTCGCACAATAGGTATACAAAAATTGTGAACACTTAACAATTTTCATCAAGACCAAATATGGCCATATTTAAAATTACAGCAATTTATAGACAATCTTATTATACTACTAGCTTTAATAGCCGACAGACATCGTATCGGCAGATATCGACAGATATCGTATCGGCTGATATAAAGGAGATCTTAGAACAAACATCCCATAGTTTTCAACGTCTATTATTTATGAGAGAGGCAGAGCATATGCGAAATACGCAAATAAGCGATAAATACTTTTGGTCATATTATATCGCATATTAGCAAACTAAGTAAGGTTTTGAGGCAAAACATTTACACATAGAAATCACAGAGCATAATAGGTATGCGAAATACGCAAATAAGCGATAAATACTTTTGGTCATATTATATCGCATATTAGCAAACTAAGTAAGGTTTTGAGGTTTTCCTCACATTTACACATAGAAATCACAGAGCATATGCGAAATACGCAAATAAGCGATAAATACTTTTGGTCATATTATATCGCATATTAGCAAACTAAGTAAGGTTTTGAGGTTTTCCTCACATTTACACATAGAAATCACAGAGCATATGCGAAATACGCAAATAAGCGATAAATACTTTTGGTCATATTATATCGCATATTAGCAAACTAAGTAAGGTTTTGAGGCAAAACATTTACACATAGAAATCACAGAGCATATGCGAAATACGCAAATAAGCGATAAATACTTTTGGTCATATTATATCGCATATTAGCAAACTAAGTAAGGTTTTGAGGCAAAACATTTACACATAGAAATCACAAGACAATATTAAGATTCATTTATAAAATTATTTTTAATGGATGATACCGGATTTAGGTCGGGGCCATTTTAATTGAATTCTAAGCAATTTTCAAATGACAATCACGACGTCCGCGTCCATTCTACACGCAAATTAGGCAACTGCGCAAGAGATTTATAATAACGAACAATAACAAATGCACTTCCTATTCCATTTCTGTAGATAATCTGTTTCGATACATCGGGAGCTTGTATAAGTCCGTAATAATAATTCTTGGTCGATTACGGATTCACCTTTCCAGCTACTAATTCACTGGATACCCTCATATCCGTGCAGCAAAGCCAATCGTCACTATGAATTGAAAAACAAATTTGAAACAATCCGTCACCGTCAATACGTTCACAAACACAGGCACTGGGCGCACGGAAATTAAACCGCCCGAGCCGTACGTAGCTCCGGGCGCCAATCTTGTATTTCTAAACGTAATTTCCTCATATTTATTCGGTGTTCACCCAAAATGATGTTTATATATTTGTTTTGCGGCAGTCGATGTGTGTACTGTGTATAACAGACGACACATGTTCTTCGCGAGTGTGATGCGATGCTTCTTTACTCGGAAGAAGATTTTATCAAAGTAATCATGTTGAGTAAAGTATGTGATAATATGAGGTGTTGATCAATTTATATGATAAGCCCATTGAAGTTATTTTTACATCACACCAGGCGTATACCTAAATGTTATTAAATAATACACATCAAAGTTAATTTCTGCAATAAATAGTAAATCCTCCTGGGCATATTTTCTGGGTTTTACCAGTAAATGTGACTCACACATCAATATTAGAGTACTGTACAATCTCGATAACAAAATCCCTCGACAACAAAGTATAAGCTACATGTTCGTAGCCCATAGGTATAGGTACCTAAATATCAAGTTATTTAATATGAATAATAAATTCATAAAAAGGTGGCACAGGTACAAAATTTCTTGGAAACCGCAGTATTAGATGAAATGGAAAACATTTGTATCTAGATTTGATTAAAAAAAATAGCAAGTAATTTTCACAGCGTCGCGGCAATATCGAAGTGCTTTTTAAATAACCTCGACGCGGAACGACGGACAATTTCACCATCCGATTTTCTTGATATTAAAACATTTTATTGAATAAACACAACTCAGTTTTAAACGCTTCAATGCAAAATATCATTCCAGCTTTTATGTTAAAAACTACTATTATTACAGGAAATATGGGTCATTCCCATTCATTTAATTAACTGTGAGCTAATTAGCTTTTTTTATATTTGAATCGTAAAGTTGAATATTTCGTTGTAATTAATGCATTTCTGCTGGCCGTATTATAAATTCAATAATATTTTTTAAAAGACGGACGTTCCACGGGCAGAAGACTAATAAAGTCGTCAGTAAATGGCCCAAATCTTAAAACTTTGTAGCAGGCGGTTCGACGTGAAGTAAAACTGTGACGTTATATAGATCTACTGAGAACATTGTGCCGAGTCATTAGTCCACCATTTCTCTCACAAGTTTGGAGTAATTAAAGCGCTTTTCATTAAGTAACACTATAAAGCCGATGACGATGACGTCACGCAGCTCGTTTTAGTGGTTCAATCGGAACGCGTTAAAAAACAATTTGGCATTTTTACGTTTTAACGCGATTATTTCCCAACAGCCGAATAAACATACTTCATTGTGTTGCGGTATTGAACGTACAAAAGTTATAATATTTTCTTAATGCAACTTAAAACACACGAATTACTATTCTGCTACAGAAAACGCTGATGTCATCATAGTAAAACATTAATTATAATACTTTTCTAGCCTCCCCTGTTAGTTCTTGCTATGCACAGATCTATCTATCCATAAATTATTAAAAATGAGTAAACAATAATCAGCCAAACAGGAACAAAACCTCTTTACTCGCACGGCGGCAACTAGGCGAATCGGCACGCGACAATCCGCGCGTCGACCACTGCTGTTAAGGCTCCAATACTTACACTAACAAGCGAACTAATCACCAATTAACATCGCTGTGTAGTGTCGGATTCCGCACGCACCAGCAATGTCATAATCGCACCCGATGGCATCGCATTAACATGCGCCACACTATCGCAATCGCGTAATAGCAGTGAAAACTACTCAATTGCGAGCAACAATGCTATTGCATTTTATTAAATACTATAGTATCGGTTCATTTACGCTCCAATGTACGATAGTATGCGTGGAATGCGCCATCAGATATAAACGTTCCATTGAATAGCAATACAATCAGATTTAACACTGCAAACAATTAATGTAGGATTTTTTTTTAATATTAAAGCGTACTCAATACAACCACAATAGAACTATGTTAATGTAATGACAAATAAAGCCTACTGCCTAAACAAGAGTTCGTAATCCAGCTTCCAATAATCGAATGAATACAGTAGCAGTCAGTCGAAGAGATGAGATAACGCATTGCATGCCGGTCGACGGTTGTACTGCTGCAAGTGTAGGTGCCGGCAGCCAGGCAGAAGTGATTGAGGACTCCATTACAAAATCGAGTTACACCGAACTTCGAGAAGCTGCACTTTATTTAATATTACGCTGTGGATATCGATTTGTAAAATCAATTTGGTATATTTGTTGATATAGAATATGTTTTTGGTTGTAATTCTTGTTATCCTTAATGTTATGTAACTCCACTTCAGAAACACAACTATAGAAAATAATAAATATCGAAGTAAGAAGCGAAATTCAAAGAAACTGGTGAATATTTATTTATTTTCCAGGAATATAAACGCACAGTTTGCGCCATGCATCCGTCCACATTCCAAAAGGCCAAACATTGCCGATGCGCTATATTTCGTCGTCAAAACTGTCATTAACAAAATAAGGTCACAAGTGTCAAAATAATATTTGTGTCAAAATTCCATCGTTTCTTATGTAAATTCCAAGGAAAAACTAATTTTAGGCAGAGTCGAAGACGAGGCGTGCGAGGCGGCTTGACCGACAAACAATAGGTTTTTATTGAAATGTTTTGTATACAGAAATGTCGATGCTTGATGGTTAATTTCGTCGAATTAGTTCGAGCTGGAGCATAATGGGTCGGAGGAGGCCGGCTCACCTCTCTACACTCAGCTAATGTTCACTTACGAGCGCCTCATAATTATTGTGACGAGTGACTCTTTATTCTGTAACCTCGCCGTGTGTCAGAATGCTTTCACAATACGCTTTGTTTGAACATTGCCCAATGTTTCTTTGGCATATTATCCTAATATACAGTTACATATTTTGTAAAATTAAATTGTAATACTGAAATGATTTAAAAGAGCAACTATGAAGTTTTTTGCCGGTTCTTCTCCATAGATACTGCTTTCCGAATCGGTGGTAGATGTTAAAATTATGTATTGACGTTTCAAAAGTGCTTCTCGAAGAAGTCTAATTGAATAAATAAATGTTTGAGTTTGTTTGAGTTTGAGTTTTAAAAAGCAATTTCTTATAACGCAGCAACTATGGAAAAAATTTAAAACGAAATATGTGAGAAAACTATAAAACCTTTGCAAACAAAATACGAAAAAATCACTGTCCAACAAACACACCCTGATTTTTCCGGACATTTTCATCCTGAAAACCTTATCCCGGCTTTTATGAACGTTTTAAAGTGATTTTGCCAAATTGTCGGGTCATTCACTAGCGAATGCGCAAAAAAATAAAAGCTGTTAGGCCTCCCCCACATTGGGCGTAGGCCGAGCGTACGCGTTTCCTGAGCGTGCTGCCGGCGTCGGCGCGGCGCGGACGTCGCGTCAGCGCGCCGTCTGTGGGGCGCGGGCTACGCGTTGTCCAGCGCCGCGCGGGCGCTGCGTGAACGCCGCGCAGACGCCGCGCTTACGTCGCGTTCCATGGGCGTTCGGGCGACGACGAGGGCAATGAGTGCGAGGGGCACGGCGCGGGCGGCCGAGTGCTTTAGACGCGACGTCGCGTCGGCGCGGCGCTTGCGCAGCGCTTGCATAGCGTTCGATGGCGCGACGCCCGCGCCCCACAGACGGCGCGCTGACGCGACGTCCGCGCCGCGCCGACGCCGGCAGCACGCTCAGGAAACGCGTACGCTCGGCCTACGCCCAATGTGGGGGAGGCCTTAAGTAAAACTAACACCATTTACGTTTTATTTATTGATCTGTTGTACAAAGCGTGGAAATATCAATCAGCGGGAACACATTAGGTTATTCCGTAAGATAAACAAGTGATGCGAAACTTTAATAATAATATATAATATTCGAAATTTATATATGAAACAGTTTAATAGATTTACGCGTGCGGATGTACGCGTCAGCTTATCTAACAACATAACATTTTAAAACAATAATGTGTTGCAAATAAATAAAGAAAATGACCAACATAGAGACACGAGACTACCCAGACCATTATAAATCGAAAGTATACATTAATAAAAATGTTATTCGATTGCACGTCTCATCCCGTCACAATAACGCTCTCTCGGACGAAATAGACGTACATATTTATTTAACTTTAATGAATTTCTTGCAATAAGAATGTGGACCTTAAGGACTGTTTGTATGCGTTTGATACGGCAACGGGAATGTAATTAAACTCCAGCGCCTCAGCATTTGAGTTATCCCCTAAGAATATTAAAATACTCCACTCCAGTCTTGTACCTTCTGGGTTTAAGAGCAGACTCGTATTCCTTCATTGCAATCCAATTACAGCTTTCTACGCTCACTGACTGGGATAGTGGGAACTGGGAAGAGAACCGACAGAACGATCGAAAGACTATAGGAAGAAAAATATATTGCAATAATAAAATATTGACAAATATAGACATCGCAATTCAACTATTATTAATTATTTATGCAGGAAAAATTATGATCGTCGATCATTAACACTCGTAAAACCTATAAAGAATAATAAGTGGATAAAAATCATATCAAGAAACATACACCTACGCTACATTATAGCACTGTTGTTGTTTACTTATGCTTAAAATATTTAATAGAGTTGAAATGATTGCAATCGATAATTATTATCTCCTAGAATGCCAGCATATTAAAAAACAAATTATGGTTTGCTAAAAGTATTATAACAAATTACTGTCTTAATGTTAATGTATGTCTGCTTTCAATGAAATATCCTTGAATATATTACCACAACGATATTTTCAAACAACTAACAAATAATCGTTACTGGAGGTTAGATACATAATTACATACATCAAAGATATGCGGCGAAGTGAGGACTTCATTTGTTTTCGGAAATGTAATTTATATTTATTATTTGAATGTAAAATAATCCAAGGGAATCCTTGGTAAAGTTACTTGCGAAGATTGCATTTCTCTTAAAATGTTTCTGTTAAAGGTAAAAGGTATTTAGGTATTATATTTGTAGTAGCTATCTGGATTCCCGTTAAGACTTTTCAGCGATGATATCAAAGCTTTGGGGGAAGCTTTTATCACACATCACGAGAGCCAATTTCAATATACTTTACCGCGGATCAAGACGTTATTGAACATATAGAAGATTCAACATATAAAACAAAACACAAAGTGCTTCGTGCTCTTCATTCAAAGCAGAACATTCACTGAACGGCTAAATATTAATTTTTATATTTTTACTACTATTAAAGTATTATGAAGTGATTTAGCACATTGCTTCTTGATCTTGAGCGGCTTATTTTGTTACCAAACTGAGACAATTTTCCGGGATACCCGATAGTCGCTGACGACATAAGTACACACAAAGAAGAACCAGCGAAGAACCATTCGAAGCAATTACATGGTCCTTTATCTCTTGCTCTTTCCTCGGAATACCAATTATTGTATTTCACACACCAAACACGGTCGGACCTTGCGTATGATAACTGTCGAAGGTCACTTAAAAAACTATATTGGGCACTTTCCTCAAGTCAACAGTTTCGACGCGTACCTTCCTGTAACAATGCATGTATTAATACGTAATTTCCGACGAGTTAGCACCGTATTTATTTACAGTTTTGGCGGTCGCCGTGAGTCATTAAATTCTTTAATATTTGTACAGTTTATCGAGTGCTGGTGATCGATAACATCGTATTAATGTTTGTGAAAGTTTTGACGTTTAAATTTGTAAGTGTTATTATGAATCATGATGCGAAAGGCACAAATTTCTTAATAATCTTTATAAATGTATTCCAATTATATAGACAACAGGTGTAAGCTTGTGTCTACCAGACAGTCGTTGAAGTTAAAACGTGAAAGAAATAGCGCTAGATAGGTGCGTACATTTTTAAAGTAGACTCCATACGTTTTGAAACATAAATAGATCATTGTAGGTATTATCTTCATTAGAAATTTATAAAGAACCATAGTCACAATATTCAAGGATATTCACGGAGATTATATGCACAAATTTAATGTATCTATTCCTCATCAAGGCATTATACAGGTATTAGGTATAACATTCAACAAGCTCACTTCATGATAGAGTCGCGGGAGTCAATATCATTTTATTAAGGCGCTCTTTATCGTCGTACTTGTAAAACATCGCTCAAAGAATTTTAATATCGCGAAGGCACCCAGCACAAAAAAGAGAAGTAGGTATACCTCGGCGCAGACATCGCCTTGTTTAGCACTAGCTGTATGAGAACTAGTAAAATAGCATTATGCATTATTTATTGTATCCAATTCCGAGACATTAATAGCGTAGGCGCCGTATAAGGATAGTCCACATAGACTGGGGTAGAAGCCTTTGAAAATAATGAAAAGATAAAAAAAATCGCAGTCGGATGAAACCCATTAGAGAAGGAGGGGAATATGATGAAAATGTAAGGAAAAATAAATTACAGTCAATCCGAGTTCGGGAAGCGGGAGGGGGGAGCTTTTTAGAGAAAAAAATGGTTTCTCTCAATTTCCGACAAAACTACAAGTCCTATAGAAAAAAGTTCAATGGCAAAGTTGTAGGTAATTAAAAGTTCTACAACTTTTGTATTCACAATTTTTTCACATAACCTAAAAATTTAGGTGAAAAATTCAAAAAACCAAGTTTTTGGTCTTTTATTTCTATCTACTTCAAAATTTATTTTTTTTCTACGAAATTTGGTGGAAACTTACTTTATTATGTCCCAAATACACTGTAATTTATTTGATTGAAAATATTTATTTTTTCGCCTTATTTTGAATTAATACCAAAAAAACAACCTAATTTTCAATCGAAAAGTCACCCGTCAAAATATCAGCTTTTTTCAAAAACTTGGGGTGCCTTTCATTCATTGAAATCTCTACTTTCATATGGTGTAAAAAAAATAAACACCACCGTAGTAAATGTTCTCAGGAAATGCATACAAACAGTCTGAAAATTAGCTTTTACTAAATCAGGCACAATTTTTGAACTCTATATCTTCTCTTGTATCGGCTTTTCGGTAATATTTCAAAAGAAAAATAATTATCTGTTCTAAGTTTAATATTTTACAGCATATTCAAAAGCAAAATGATGTCGATAAAACATTTCAGGTAGTTCGAGAAGTGTGCCTGATTTAGTAAAAGCTAATTTTCAGACTGTTTGGATGCATTTCCTGAGAACATTTACTATCGTGGTGTTTATTTTTTTTACACCATATGAAAGTAGAGATTTCAATGAATAAAAGGCACCCCAAGTTTTTGAAAAAAGCTGATATTTTGACGGGTGACTTTTCGATTGAAAATTAGGTTGTTTTTTTGGTATTAATTCAAAATAAGGCGAAAAAATAAATATTTTCAATCAAATAAATTACAGTGTATTTGGGACATAATAAAGTAAGTTTCCACCAAATTTCGTAGAAAAAAAATAAATTTTGAAGTAGATAGAAATAAAAGACCAAAAACTTGGTTTTTTGAATTTTTCACCTAAATTTTTAGGTTATGTGAAAAAATTGTGAATACAAAAGTTGTAGAACTTTTAATTACCTACAACTTTGCCATTGAACTTTTTTCTATAGGACTTGTAGTTTTGTCGGAAATCGAGAGAAACCATTTTTTTCTCTTAAAAGCTCCCCCCTCCCGCTTCCCGAACTCGGATTGACCGTAATTTATTTTTCCTTACATTTTTATCATATTCTCCTCCTTTTCTAATGGGTTTCATCCGACTGCGATTTTTTTTTGTTTCAAAAATTATCTACTCTAGTCTAACAGCCACAGAATCCAATATCAAAGGGAATAGAAAAATTAGAAATAAGCGAAACAACTTCATTAAATATGCCGCGTATCCTCCATCAAATATGACGCGAACTTTTGAGACAATGAGTAAATCATTTATATTGAAGTCGAAATACTAAACATTATGTATGAAATACTAGTGGTCCACCCCGGCTTCGCCCGTGGTACATGTTTCGCAATAAAAGGTAGCCTATGTCCTTTCTCAGGTATCAAAATATCTCCATATCAAATTTCATGCAAATTGGTTCAGTAGTTTAGGCGTGATTGAGTAACAGACAGACAGACAGACAGAGTTACTTTCGCATTTATAATATTAAGTATGGATACCATTGTAAAACTTGTAAGGAAATATAAAACAAACAAATTAATTCAACTTTGAATCTAAGTAGGTATTCTACGTTTAAGTTAGCACAATCCTCTAAATGATTTCCTGTCCAACTGCAAATATTACCAAAGTTCGAATCACAGCCCCGGCGGCATAAACATCAGAGTGCATGAACCGAGATATTTCAACAAATAATACACGCTAAGCGGTATATTAGTTACCAACTAGTTCACAAGCTGCTGATGTATGACTTGGCTTCAATCTGCACTATGTATGATTGGAAATTAATAGCATCCCTCTAGTCCCGATAACGTTCCACAAACGGGGCTGTTCCATCGAACACCGAGCCCATCAGATTAATTACTTGTGCATCTAAAACCCGACACCGTGGTGTCCCATCAGTGTAATAACGACTTAGTTTGTGCCTCGACTGCCACCTTTGTATACCTTAGCATATAATCGCTGGACTGATGTGTCGTGTCGTGTCGACGTGTCTATGCTCGGTTAATCTTCCTTATTGGAATACTTAGTCGTATCTTCGGAAATGTATCTTAGAACTATTCGCAGCAGAATTATAATTATAAACATCAGATTGCATCATAGCACTCCCGTAGACTTCCGTAGATATCGTACGTATCATATACATTATGATAAGATGAAAAGCCAACGTCAGAACGCTATAAATATTAAAATGCTGTAGTAATAACTCGAATTATAGTAATTTTTAGTTTCCACATTGTTTCATAAACGCCGATTACTGATACTTTTATGGTATAAAGTTATTATTTATTTTATTTTTTTTTATTTTTTCTAAAATTAATAAATTACATTGGCATTACATGTAATTCAATAGATAATTAGCTAGCTCTACCATATATTACGTTGTTGGACGTACTGATACTGAATAAGGCAAACCGACAAATAACTGTGCAAAATACCAAAACTATCAATTAATATAGCCTACATATTTCAAACTTTTTCTGTGTATGACAGAATCAGGCCACAGGAGGCTTCAAAATACATGTCGGTAAAAACTCTAGTTTGCAATATTTTATCAGAGAATTTTAATTTTCCAATTTCTCTTTACCACAATTTACAGAGCGAATGTAAAGCGAAGTCCACACGTATGCACTTAGATAAGCTATGTTCATGATAAATACTTTATTTTGTAGGCAGTGGCGCTCATGATTCAAGAACTTTCCATCAAATTGTTCGCAACGTCCCATCTATGAGCCCACAGTTGTATTATCTAACGTGAAGTAATAGAAATTGTAAACTATATACCTATAGAGATAGAATCGAATATTGATTTCCGCGATAGGACGAGATGAAATTAAAAAAACAACTACCTACCTACGTTTTACATTCAGTACCAATAAAACGTAGCGATTCGAGTGATTCAATCCGACAATTTTCTTTCAAGTAGAAATTTTATTACCAGGTTCTCTGTATAAAAATAGACGCATAAATAATTGCTACAAATGCGAAATTTTCATCATCCTAAATATTTATTTCAGCATATTGATTGCTATGTCGCGTCGCGTCGTTTACGTTTAAATAAATAAAAATTACATATTCCTAATCACCTATCAAAGATACACGATAAAGTGAGGCGTATTATAGTAGTATGATAATAGTATCGATTATTGTCGACTACACCGAGGGACGGAGCGTGTGTCCAGAGGGATTGAGTGTGATATCGAGAGCGTGCAATCCTCACTCCGCGGCATGCCGGAGGTAAACCGCGTGTTTCCATTTTGGGGAGAGCTTACTTATAAAGTTCCGTGATCTTGCGAGGTTCGGGGTGTATGCATTTCGAAATTGTAACGCCGATTGACTTTATTTACCGGCAAGTAGACGGAGATCTAAAAGGGCTATTGCTTAAAGACTACAGAATTACACATCATTAAAAATTATACCAAATAATTCCAATAAAAGCTTGATCATATAATATGATATTGTGGTGTTGTTGTTGTAAGTTGGTAATGTGCCTTCCGTATCCTGCCAGATCGAACATGTTTCTATTACACAAAAACTATTACAAACTCCACCGGAGAAGAAGCCCTTTCAGAAACAAGCTCACTTTGTACTCTTTGTAGCTACATCACAACATATCTAACGGCTCGTACAACGCAGAGTAGAGCAACACTACTCAGTAAGGACTAAGGCATATCGTTTCGCGATCGCTATACAAGACTTTTGATTAAACCTATCAAGTGACAACTACTGGACGCTCCATTTCGCATGAATCGAGTCGATACAAAAAGCTCCTGACACATCTATGAAATACATTCGGCCTTTTATTTCGAATTACGTACATAAAATAGGTTAATGTTTCTCTTTATGTGTACTGAAAATGAAGTTTAACAGAATCAAACTAAAAATAAAGGTATAGTCTCGAATAACCCAATTACTATTACAATTCGAAATCGTGAAAAACGATATCTTGTTACATTATTAATTAAAATATATAATAGTTATGTCTCTTCAATTAAACATTGAAATGCGCAACACCGCTATTCCATGGCACAATGACAATCAATCAGGCCTGAACTTGACATTCACAAGCATCGCTTGGCATTCACCTCACTATATACAATTAACGATCTAATTATGATTTATAATGACGTGGTTTCGGGGCTGAGAGCGCCAGCGTCAGAGCGGCCGGCACGGTCCACTTGCCGCTTGCCGACATACACGTGTGCGGTGTGGCCGACCCACTAGTGCTATAATACAGAGTTACACCAGAGGAATGGACTTTGCGTGTATTGGACAAAAGAATGGCACAGGAAATTGAATTGAATACACCCTCGCGTCGACTTGAATAGGTACCTTTTTGAAACTCCGCACTTTTAATCTCGACGAAGCCACGGCGAAGCATTAGTTTCGAAACAAAACCAATTTCATGAAAGTGCTCACTGCTTAGAGCTTGTTAATGAAAAGATGTTACATAAGTCGTGGGAGGTAACGACGGCTTTATCAGTTTTCGCTTTGTACACAATAATTACTTATTTTTCTTTTGATTGTTGTCGTTCGATTTCATTGAAAATCTTAAACACAATAGGTACATCGAAGATTACTTAATAGAATTCCATATTTAGTTTTGAATTATCACAACAGCCTTCATGTCGATAAATAATACCTAGGTACTTATAGAAAATTATCTCATAATAGTGAAGCTTCGTATTTTCAAGAGAGCAACAACAGCATCAAGAATTTGCTTAAACACATATTTTAAAATGCAATTATAATGTTCGATCGGCCGTAATTTCATTGTTGGCCGGCCCGATATTTTCTGAATACTTTACGGAACAATTAAAGGTTTGTTTTTCACTTGCAGCTTCCTGACGAATAGCAATTTTTGCGGATATAATTAAAATGTTTAAGCCAGGCATACTCCATTGTTTAATCCTGTAAAATTACTCGATATTCCATGCTCGTTGGAAAATAAATTTAATTTTATAATAAGTCCTAAAATTCAACTTTTAATAGGAAATATATCTAATACATATTATAAAGGCGAAAGTTTGTAAGGATGTATGGATGTATGGATGTATGGATGTATGGATGTTTGTTACTCTTTCACGTAAAAACTACTGAACCGATTACAATGAAATTTAGCACACATATAGAGGGTAACTTGGATTAACACATAGGATAGTTTTTATCCCGGAAATCCCACGGGAACGGGAACTATGCGGGCTTTCCTTTGCAAACGCGGGCGAAGCCGCGGGCGGAAATCTAGTCTTCTTATAAAGGCGAAAGTTTGTAAGTATGGATGTATGGATGTATGGATGTTTGTTACTCTTTCACGTAAAAACTACTGAACCGATTACAATGAAATTTAGCACACATATAGAGGGTAACTTGGATTAACACATAGGATAGGTTTTATCCCGGAAATCCCACGGGAACGGGAACTATGCGGGTTTTCCTTTGAAAACGCGGGCGAAGCCGCGGGCGGAAATCTAGTATGTATATTATAAAGGCGAAAGTTTGTATGGATGTATGGATGTTTGTTACTCTTTCACGTAAAAACTACTGAATGGATTTGAATGAAACTTTATCACAATATAGCTTATACATCAGAATAACACATAGGATAGGTTTTATCCCGGAAATCCCACGGGAACGGGAACTATGCGGGTTTTCCTTTGAAAACGCGGGCGAAGCCGCGGGCGGAAATCTAGTAGGAAATATTTTCACAAATTTGTGCATCACAGTACCGTTCTCATGTACTACCTTTACTATATCCCTATTGTATAAAAATACAATCATATAATATATAGTTAGTTTAATACCCTTGAGAAATATATACAATAAATGAATTGTCCGGAATAAGACTGAAATAATAACTTAAATGGAAAAATCTTTCCCATGTCCTTACGTCCCTATTAACCTTCTATAGGTATCGTAATAATAAAACGCAATTTTTCTTTTATTGACTTTAAAATAAGAATGATAAAACTGCAAGCTCTTTCATTTTGTTACCTACATGGATTAGTGAAGGGTTTAAATAAAATCCTCTCACGGTTTAAAAGCTATCACGTGTGGTTGAATCTTAAAAGCAATTGCAAGACCTAAGTCAATCTAAACCCGAAAATAGAGGTGTAAAAATTAATCCCAATTTACCTCTTCCAATCAATAACAATGTTAGAAAGTTCTGCAAAGATTGAAGAATCCGCCTGTATCCATACACCCAGAATTAACATTTGTCCGGCGAGATTTAGTTGGTTTAGCCGTAAATATAATGTATGTATTAAGTTTATTTGTACAATATGTATACAATTTTATACATAATTCGATTGAGATAAAATTTGTACTCTTTGTTAGGTTAGGCAACCCGCTTCTGAAACTTTGAACAGATCCTGAAAATACTCTACTTAAATAGACGCAACATTTGAATTATCTGCTACATTCATTTTAATAAAACCAGTCAGCACTACCGCTAGTACATAAAATCTACAAACAAATATAATTTATCACTTAATGAACATCTGAGCAAATACTACTAGCATATTATGAAACATGTAACAAATGCGACACGAGAGACGAGCAGAGCTAGTCGCGACCGCAAGCGAAACTTTTACATTTAATGAGTTTTACATCGTCCATTGTGTCCGCAGTCCGGCGCTCGGAAAGCTACGAACTAAACTTTTCCTCGAGCGAAGACCGCGCGTGAAAATAAAAGTCAATAAAACGCGAAGTCTCGTTCAACTGTCCGCGTAGTTACACGCCGCACCGAAGTATTCAATGTCGGGATTAAAATCCGATTCAGCTAAACCGTGATGGGGTTCATTCAAGTTGAGTACAGTCCGGCAGCGCGTCGCTTTTGAGTGACGCTAAACTCCCGTCTGCTACGGCATCACTCCGACTGTAGTGTAGACTATATGATATTTATTTTCAATTGTGCTCTTTGAAATAAAACTGGTATTTTGAAAAAACAATATGGTTCGAATAGGTCCTATTTCTACAAAAGATTTTTTCGATGCAATAGACTATTGTTTTGATTATATCCCCAGTTCAGACATCTAGAATAGGGTATACATCGTTATATGTTGCGTAGCTACAGTTTTATTGTTTCGACGTAGGTATATTCTAAACGATTTCAATTCCTTGTTTGTTATCATCATACTGGCCTTTTGTTTTGAAAAACACAGCGGTATTAATTATTTTTCCCAAACGCGTAACCATTCGCCGCTTAGCACCTAATCGACGCAAACAAGTCAATTAACACCCGCGGATAGGCCGTAACGATATTTAATTAATCACTATTCGATGTGCCAACATTGATAGACTACGGCAATAAACTTAATTCGTAAACCAATAGACTGAAATGCGTCGTAAAGTTCAGGAATCGTTCAGCGTGCCGTGTACATACCCTGGCTATAAGACTTTACAGCGGCCGGTCAGCGAGCCGCGCGGCTCCCACCGGGACACGACTGGGAAATATATCCGCCGTATTAAGTTTTCACTGTACCTAATAAAATCTCGAAAGATTCACGGTTTCTAAATAAAACTGTGTTCCTGAAGTATTTTATGTGTACCCGGAATAGGAATTGTTCGGTTGCAATCGCATAATGTAGCTTTTCGTTCTATTTCATGTTGGAAATAACAATGGTAAGTCAAAATTTTCACATAGTGAGTCTTGGTCTTTGAATAAACCACTTTTCTCTAAAGAAATATTTCAAAGTATCATTATTATTCATCGTCATAAGAAACGTAATTAGCAGTTAATGGGTTATGATTCAGAGCACTGCAGTGGCAGTTTCGAGTGGTGTTGCGGTCGACCTCAACTGCAATGGGGCAGCTCGAAGCTGTTAACTTCTAATTGCGATCCGCCTGTCTTTAGTGCATCATGTTCTACGCTACTTACATCATTTTAGTATGATAATGAATATAACCGAAGGATAGAGTATCTAAATTTTTATAGTGGCCTAGTTGTAATAAATAAGTTATCAAAGAAAAATGTTAAACACGAAAGGCGGAATAGTATGACCAACAAACGACACAAGGGGTATCAAAGCGGACTGAGATAAGCACCAACGTTCCAGCTACAATGCACAAATGCACAAACAACAATACCTAAATTCAATTGTCTTAACAGTACTCATCGAACGGCGAATATCCGTCCGAAATGTACAGTTTCAGATTCCTTTGTCAATCTATTTGTTATAATAGTCACTACAGCGTTGCTTTGATGTCCAATTGTTAATGAAATAATGATCAAATAAATCAACAGTTAGTCTGGAATTGAAGCAGCGATCAATCCGCCGTGTGACAATAAGCCTGTCCGTACGTTTGTAATTCGCTCCCATCAATGATAGACAATACGATGATGGATAGGGAATTAACGATCTTGTTGCAACGAAACCCACTCAGACGTCATTATCTTTTGAGGGGATAGATCAAGATCAGAACGGACATGTGAACTGGGATGTGGACAAACGACTATAATTACTTTTATAACAAGGCAGAATTTATTTATTACTCGCTAAAATAGATAACTTTCTTTTCAAGTCAAACTACTACAAATACATTTTACTTTTCATAACATTCGGCGAATGGATGCTATTTAGGAAATTCTGTGAATTACAATTTTTTGTTTCAATTCTCTTTTAAATCTTATAACTCTTTCATCTGCCAACGCATGTCATCATATTATTCATATCACATTCGATCTAGTGTAATCCGAGTCAGAAAAAACCTTAATACATTTTATTGGGTTCCAATAACTACAGATTAACATAACAAAGGGCGTCGGAGCGAAATGCATGAATATGTATATTGGATCGGTGATGGTATATTAGCAATATTAATGGGCGAATACAGCGCGTATTAACAGATCAATCAGAGGAATTAGTATGCAATCTGAGTTCAATATAGTTTACAATTAGGGACGCTTCCTAATCACAGGGCTTGGCCTACAGTGGTGCACGGCGCAATTACACTGGCCAATCGTCGTTATAATCGAAAATTATGTCGAAGGCTGCGTGAGGAAATGGCGCCGGCCGCGGCGGCCGATCTCTATCGTATTGAAAACAATATTATTCTGTAAAGCGTTTCAAGTGCAAACACATTTAAATAAAACGATGTAAGTATGATTAATACAAATTATAGAAATGATAAATTAATTCGAAACGTATTTGATTTTTTCAATTATAACTCTATCTATAACTTAGAATTATGCATATATCAAATTAAGGCGGAACAGCAAAAGTTTATCTTCGAAACAGTAGTTTTAATTAACACTAGCTTAATTAGAGTTTTCCTTGAATAGCGCCGAGTTTGAGTGACAGATTGTTTATAACAAGATGTAACAACTTTAACTCATCCTATTTAAAGATATTTTATTGTTCAATAAACTGCTAAAAAGCTTTTACAGAATTATTTTATATAATATTTCGGATGGTTTAACAACTCAGTATAAAGCCTCTTACATTTCAAGACGAAATTAGATAGCTTTCAGGAAAAAACATTTCTTAACCATAACCCACTATGGACCCAAGTCCCGACTTTTTAAGTAGGTAAGACATTCTGAGATAAAACCATATCACCATAGCAACCACACCGCCTACGAACATTCTGGCTATTATTCCCAATAGAAAAAATGAAGACATTAAGGGCTTGGTCTAGTAGTGCAAACAAATGCATCCTGTCATCCTATATGTAAATAATACAAATGTACTAAGGGAAAGTTGCTCCACTTAATTTTTAAAAATTAAATCATTCGTATGCATAATTTAATATTCGTAATAAGTACCAAAAATGACAATTTGAAACAATTTTCGTGAAAATTACACCGGGTGATTTTTTTTTATCAGTACACAAAATTTGCGAATACTTTCTATTGATATCTTCAACTTCATGTTTATATAACTGATCAACTTTTACAAAGAAATTTGGACGAAATATAAAAAAAAATAAGCTTTCCATACAAAATGCATAACTCTATACATTTTTTTCGACCTAAGTTTCTTAGTGAAAGTTGTTCAGTTTAACTAATAAAACGGATAAACAAATTTTGTATATAATAAAAAAAATGTAATGTTTGTGTTAAAAAATTATAAAATAGAAAAATACGCAAATGAAAACAAAAGATATTTATTTCTGACTAGCTTCCGCCCACGACTCCGTCCGCGCGGATGTCGGTCTTCGCGTCTTCTACAGATTTATTATATTATGTATAATATATAGATTTATATTGATAAACCTAATAAATCTTTTGCTAGCATTCTGATGCTTTATCGGTTGCACTGGATTTATCTCTTTTTCAATCGCTTGAATGATATAGGATGGGTCCTTGATGGGCATCGAATGCTGAATCTCGAATCAATCAATTCTGACAGTAGGCAATTTATATAAAATCTTGATAATGGTCCATCATTTTATTTTGCCTAAACGTTACATAATTTTTTATATATTCTATTTTTAACGAATGATTCACTCCAGTCCAAACAGCAAATAAGCAGATTTCTGCTTCTGCAACGTTTAGTTGTCCCTGAATTTGGAAAAAATAGTCATGATTCTTATCTATGACAAAAGTGTTATTTTTTGCATTGTAAGTATTTCAAATATTATTTTTTTTATTTTTAACCGCATCTTCCGCATTCATGTCTTTTGCCGGAATTAGACATTTAACTTCTACTAGTCCCATTTTCCCTTTTTGATATGGGAGTGTATAAAGTAAATTTTTTAGATATTTCTCGTTATACTTTTAAAAAGTTATCATTGTCATTTTGCTCATTAGGTAAAGTTATTTCGATATCAGTTTTAAGTTTTTTGATACCTGCAATAATAACGTCATAATCGCCTGCACATACTTAACGATTACACCCTGTATACAATCCACCATCCACATTCATAATGTTTTCCTGTCCTCCTCTCCTTTACGCTGTTCACCGATACATTTTAAATGAGTAAATCTGCTACCACTGAAGGATGTTTCATTGTGATCAGCAAATTTTCACCACTGTTGTCGATTATTTGTTTTTCATTTTTAATCAGCAATTCATCATCAGTTTTGTTTTTTGCAGATTGGTGATGTACCCTAACAATACGTCGAAAAGGGAAAGCATCAACGAATTATCGTTTTCGTCCTCTTTTTTTATTCTTCGCGTCTCTGTTACTTGTGTTTGTTTAGTTCTCAACACCCACTGAATTTTCTATGTTATTGTGATCTTCCATTACATCTGAGTTTTGATGATGTGATGATAATCCATTCGTTTTAATATTGGTACTAAGAGTTGGTGGACTAAACTAGAAATGGCGGACTAAATTTGTCAGCGCGTCTGTAAGATCAGAATATAAAACCAACATCCTGTATTTAAGTTACAAAATTAATAATCAAACAACATGCCGCTACGTTGAAAATGACTAGAAGAAAAAATTAAAACACCTCGGCATATAATTTTGGAGTAAACAAATCATTTTCCCCGTATGGGGATTTCCCCGGATGAACTTGGGAAGTTCAAGTTCTCAATACAAGTTTATTTCCTATTTCTCAAACGAAAAATAAACATTTTTGGAACTTCAAAAAAATTATATTATAAGAAAATTTATGAGCTCACTTTAGTTTTAAAGAAATATACATCCCTTTACTGACACCCCGTAAAATAAAGAAATTGTTGCCAATCACCTTTGCAATCTATTTGGTTTCATTAACTTTATGTTCGAAGATAATTTTTTTTCTAGTAGTTACACGCGTATTTTTTTCGTTTATTTTCCATATCGAAATCAAATGTTTAAAAATACGAATATTTGCACAAAACTAAGATAAAAATAATCAATTAACAAAAATATTAAATTTAATGAAGTAGAGCAACTTTCACTTCGGTATGAAGGAAAATCGAGCGTAGAGCACACGTCAGAACGCTCCGGCCCAAGGAGCGCGACTAAAGAAATTCGCTAGGATTTTTCCTAATTATTTTAAATATTTTTTTAATATTTAAAGAATTATTAAAATTCAAAAAAAAAATTTTTAAAAGGATTAATACTCATTGGTCTTCAACCAACTCGAATAAATTAATGGAAAAAATAACTTTTAGCAGTATTTATCAATAGATTTTGTAAGGCAAAAAATGGGAAATTTAATGAATTTATAACGTTCTAATTAGGAAAATCATAAGTTTTTCGGCAATTGTATTCAGCAGTTTTTAATAACGACTATATAAGGATAATAATGCGCTGATCAGATTGTGTAAATTGTAATCGGTTGCAGCGTAGTGAGTGCACAAACTTAGCTCGAAACGTCTTTGGGGGAAAGAGACTTATCTTTAAGGCCTGATTAAGGTAACATAAAGTAACTTTATAAATGTGAAAAAATTCACGCGCATTGCGTATATAACACTAATTGATAAACAAGAAAAAAAAATTCAGTTTATCATTTCATTAGCCGGGAAAAAATTGTCAAATAACTTGTTGAAAACGCAATTTTGCTAGACTGCAGCCTTAATATTGAACTATTTTCTTCAAACATTCTATAAAACATTTTGGACACATTGAAAAACAACTTTATCCTTTATATTTATCAAGTTTTTATTAAATTAATGTGAAGCCGACAACCCATTTTTATTGAATTTTCATGTAAATATAAGCAGTATAGTACCTACATGTAACTTCTAGTAGATAACTAATACTTTTAGTTACAAATCTATTAACGCCGGACCATCAAGGCTTGCGTTAACCCTTTGCTGGTACAAATTTTAATAAAACAACGTACTTCAAACTAAACTATGAATTTCATCAAAAGTTTAATAACGCTCGACGTTTATCTTACATGCAGTTTTAAACCCGTTTTGTTATAGTTAGCTTAACTAGCCGATCGGACAGGCGTTATCCCACCTTAACTATATGTAAACATCCTTACATTTTCTAGTGTTTGATTTTACGCGAGTATTATACATTTAGAAATTAAAGATTTTTTGGTGACCACGCTCGCTAAGTGTGCGAAACGTCGGGAAAATAATATAATGAATAAATCGCGTTTAAAATCCGTTAAAAAATCTTTAATTTCTAAATCCTTACGTTTTCTCAATTTCCAGCAACATACACGAACTGTCTCTTTAATATTACAAACAACAAATGAAATAAAAAGTCACGTAATTGGTTCAGGCGTTCAAGTGTGAGGCCGTGACCAATGGATATATGGATCAATGAGATCAACAAGTTTGCAGTGACAATTGAAACATTTTGCGGCACCATTACAGGTGGGACGGAATCAACGCATTGTTAACAGCAGATCGTAATCTCGGTATCTCATATGATCCGGCGCAGGCGAGACACCAGCTTGCAGTTCACACGGATTCATTCCGTGCGTATTAGTCAAGTGTCTAATTATATGCCACTATCGCTCGTCCTCATGCACAGTTTAGTGTCCGCGTAACGGCGTGTTTATTTTTGCGTACATTTCATAACCGACGGCCCGAACATAGCGGGGATATTATTTTGGGAGGACGAAATTGTCCAATGAAAGTGCCCTTATTTAATATATTATAATGCTACCACGAAGCGGACCGCCGGCGCCGGTTCGTGGTCAGCCAGAGACGAGGCCAACTATGTTCCTAATGGCTTTGCTAATTGACCTACCACCGACGTACGTCCTACCGTTCACTGGTAATACTTCCCTCACCCATATAAAATGGCAAATCAAAAAGGAATCAGAATATAAAAGTAAGGAAATGCAATCTTCACATCTCGCTCGCGAGGAAATTCGTATACGCGTTCAATTTATATTCCATTCTTCACCGAATTTTATTCAGACTTCGCATATGCACAAATTTAAATAGAATAAACTGAATTGGGTCAGCCTTTCTCGATACCTGCATGTCGATATATTTGGTGCGTGATTTAAGCTCAATTGATGCGTTTACAAATTTCTTTCTCCCAAGCTGTAGCCATTATTAACAAACACAAATAACACTAGCTAAGCTCACGCACACATCGCGATGTAATACGGTATCTATTGCTCCGTATTAGTACTCGCTATCAGTACAATGGCAAATCAGTTTATCTATAGGTGTAAACCGTAATCGCTGGATCAATTGACCAGATTAAATATTTTCAACCACTTTATCTGATGCTTTTCGCTGTCCGTTCCATGTGGGAGGTTTGAGGGATGATGTCGGGAGTAGGTACTTATACAAAACACAAGTCATTAAGAATTGATAGTGCGGTCCTTGGCAGAAAAGTGTAAACAAAAAATATGTTAGTACAAGTATCAATTTACAAAACAAGGTCTATTATTTACACGATTGTTAAACAACCATATATAAATTCATGAACTTGCACTTTTGCTACTACCATTACGGAAGCCAATTTTATAGCAAGTGTGTATAATGATATAAATTAGGTACTAAAAGGCGATTTTTCATGCAATTACATAGATCTATATCTTTCTAACACGAAGTTACGTCAAGGGTTTCGCTCATAAGTAATCACATTTAACTAGATAGACCGGGAGATACTGACACAAAATTTCGAGTCATTTGTAACAGGATGGCGGTTCTACAGGGGTCTTAGTACGCAATGACAAAAAGAAAAATGATGGTGTGAACGCTGGTACCGGTGGGTTAGTCGCGTGGGCGTTAGTCGAACTCGTCGGAAAAATAGCGAAAGTCAAACGATTTGTAACACAAAAATTTGAGAATTTACCGATAGCCCATAAAAAAGAAGCAGGCGGTAGTGTCATGCCATACTTTTCCGGTATGACTTACAGCCTGCCATACCGACGCGAATGTGTTGATTTAAAAAAAACAATTATTCAACCATTTGTACCAAGCTAACTTTTGCACAGGTAACCATCGTCGTGCAGCCATTTACGAAAATCGCCATGCCATACTTTTCGGACGATTCAAAATGGTCGCCATACCGCCGAAAATCTGCAAAATTTTTTTATTTCGCCTATCTTTTTGTACCAGTATTGCATTTGGCTTTTTGGAGAGTATTTGATAAAATGTGACCATTATTATATTTGCCATACTTCTAGTAGGGGGAAAAAGTGCTGTCATACTTGAAAAATAAATTTATTATTAATTTATATAAGTGAAGATTTCTAACACCTAGATCTTTGAAATTTTGTATTTATATTCGTTGATCCTCAAACTTACAGGAAAAATAAGTGCCATACTGTTACAAATCGTTTGACTTTCGCTATTTTCCGACGAGTTCGACTAACGCCCACGCGATTAAGCCGCCGGTACCAGCGTTCACACCGTCATTTTTCTTTTTGTCATTGCGTACTAAGAACCCTGTAGAACCGCCATCCTGTTACAAATGACTCGAAATTTTGTGTCAGTATCTCCCGGTCTAAGAAGAATACTAAAGTAAGACTTTATACTTGATATAATTGCAATTAGAATAATAACATCCATGTAACTGGAACAGAAGAAAGTTCGACTTGCGAGTTTGAAATCAAAGAATTAAAGTGACGGACAAAGGGGAAGCATTTGTACTGAAACTCAAACTCAAATATTTGTTTCTTCAAGTAGGTTACCTTTTGTAAGAGCTAATCTATTTCATTTACATTTAATTTAGATAAATGATAAGTTAATTGTTTATCCGTTAAATTTCAGCTTTCATATTTCAGGAAATTGGAACCGATTTAGGTTCATGATTCGGGTAAAAGGTTTGTGAAGATATCCTATAGTTTAATTTATGAAGGAAAACCTATGGTAAGATAATACGTTCATTAAAAAATTAAATATTTTTTATAGATGGTATCGATCAAATATATAAAAAAATCTAGAGACAAATCTTAAAATACTTCACATGCAAAAATGCAATAAAAACCCTTTCCTGCAGCTAAAAACTAAAATCGCCAAATGAATAGAGCCTGAAAGATAAAAACCGCGTCGAGGATGAATGATACGTCTTGATAAATATATTGATAACGGCCGACCTTAATCACAATCTTGTAAAGTAGAACGAAAAACACCCAGTGGCCAATCGTGGCCGATCGTCAAATTAACAACTAGTTTGATCGCTATCTGCCAACGTATCAATTAAGTATACGTATTATTATTATTTGTAATCGCTAAATTAATATATTCGATAGCTATAATGCATTGATAGTACTTTACGAAAAATTGTGATAACGTCTTGCCCTAATTTGTAATGCATTATTAATAAATTAAATACTTGTAAATGGCTTTAGTACAGTAAAGAATACAATTTAAAATATTTCTATTAATATTGGTAGAGCTTTGTTTTAAATTTCGTTTTTTTTTCTTTTCAGTAAACTATTCAGTTTGATATTAACCTACTTACTTTATAAATATTCTCAATATACGTGTACATACGTTTTTCTTATTTTTTCTGGGATATGTCAATATTTAGCATAACTGTATTGGTTTGATTGCTAGATACATAGTAATTACTGAAAATGGGTCATGGAGATAACAACGACTTTTAGCGAAGCGAAAGTATCACACTCCTAATATTGAAATATGTCCTAGTAAGTACCTACTTGTTTTAAGACAAGATTCGCGAAACAAGTAACCATAGAAAAAATACCGGCCAAGTGCGAGTCGGACTCGCGCACCGAGGGTTCCGTGGTAGTAAGTTTAAAATTATTAAAAAAATATATATTATGTGATGTAACTAAAAATTTATGGTTTTCGTAATTTTTCCTTTATCTATGCTATAAGACGTTGCTTCGTACCAAATTTCAAGATTCTGAGTTCACGGGAAGCACCCTGTAGGTTTTGATTCCCTTGCAAGTGTCGAAAATTTGCGGCATAAACGGCTGTATCTTTTGATTGCGTTGGCTTAGAAGTTTGATTTTTTCACAGCTTCAAGGGACAGTAGACCTGAGTAATTGATATAAATTTCAGCTTCATACCTCCACGCGTTCCTGAGAAAAAGGGTCTTGACAGACGGACGGACGGACGGACGGACAGACGGACAACAAAGTGATCCTATAAGGGTTCCGTTTTTTCCTTTTGAGGTACGGAACCCTAAAAATCACGAAATATCTAATTTAAGAGAGTTAGTGGGTCTGCCTATTAAACTTATTTGATTGTTTTCGTTTAAAAACATGAAACCACTGAAACTGTTTTTTTCTCAATTAAATGCCAAAAGGGCATACACTTCTGCGCTTATTGTATTTTGAAGGAACATCATATTCACTATCAAAATAAACAGTTCATTACGTACTTAATGGACATAATTAATTAATAAGATAAAGCGTCCAATTACTCCAAAGAATATCTACTCGTAATTTCATTGCAGACTTTTTCCAAAAACGTGCTAACAAATTCATTATATTTATGAGCTATATTTCTTTCTTATAATACTATTTTCAACATCGACTTATCAAAATTATAGTAATACGAGTATTCTGTGTTTTTCAAGTAAAAAAATACGATGAAGATGATACTCATTTGCGGCGATGTTTAATATTTAATAAGTAAATTGCTGTAATTTTATCTACATTTAGGAACATGAAAAAGCCTTATAATCAGGGTGGTACTAACCGAAATAGGTTCTAAGTCTAAACTGAACCATTCTCGAACAGCGTCGTGTGAAAACAGCTAGTTATTTATTTATACGTTCAATAAATTAGGCCCGCTTCCGATTAAACTTATCAATAATGTGCAATAAAACGATTTAAATGATTCGAAACAATCAATTAAATGTAGGTAATACACATTCTATTGCAAATACATACCTGAAGGCGTATATCTCAATATGAGTTTCGTAATAGATACATACATCGTAAATTATCTCTCCCATAAATCACAGAAGCATCGACGTGTACTCGGCTTGTAATGGGTATTATTATTGGGTATGTAATTGTTATTACATACAAATCGATAAACAACAATGTATTCAGTAAAAATGAAAAATGTATTCATCCACAACTGTAAATACTGTATCATTTTCTACACTATCTCGTGTAACAGCGTATAATCTTTTCAGCTGTTTTTGCGTAATTAAATACGTAAAAACATCGTCACATTTATTTTATCAGCGCTAATGTGAAATCACAGTCACATTTTTATTCGATGCAAAATTAATTGAGGATGTTTTCAAAGAGAAGCTTCGAGACTCATTTTTTGTTTTTTTCGCGTGTTACTCGTATGAATTTTTTATTAATTTGGAAAGATATAAATAGAAATATAAAGAAAGATACAATGAAATTTATATTCTAGCAATATATCTAATGGATATAATGAGCATAAGATGAAAGAACTTAGTTATTGTTAGGGAGGAGAGAAAGTTATAAAATTTAATGTGAAAATTTGGTATCAAAGGCTATCAATTATTCTACAAGAAAAATATTCAGATACAAATTTCTAAAAAGTTCGAAACGTAAATCGCATCTAACGGCTTCATCTTTTACTGTAACTTTGTAATTTACTTTACCTCTCTGTATATTAATTTTATTTTGTACGCTATCTCACTAAGCTTCCGTTTAATTTATCCTGTTTTATATTTAGGTCAACTTTCACGAATTCATTTTATATTCTCTAAAAAATATTGTAAACAAGTCGTCTTGACAAAATTTATCTTTTTTGAAGTTCATTATTTTTATCGCGCAGAGACGACGTAAATGCTGAAAATATTTTGCTTCATAGAAAAATAATATTTAATACGAGTACCTACGTATTACGAAAAGAACCGTCTTGCTTATAGTCCCCCGCTAAACAGCAGTGTGAGCTCTACCATACCTACTCTGCCGTATTGTATTCGACATCACCTTTCGTAATAAATATTTGACCGGCTTTTTAAATTTAGCAATACTTCTGTAAATATTTGGTGGTGATCGCTTTAACAATCAATCAACCACCTCCCGCTCAAACATAAAACGACAAAGTTTTTGTAATTGAAAATATCGCCTACGCAATAATTGTGTTACTTGGTATCCATTACTCATAAGCCTCACAAAATACAATGCTTTTCGCACTGCGTCTTGCACAATCCTCCTTTTGACCCACCGCGGTGCTAATGGCCGTCTCACATTTGTACCTGACTTTAACTTCATATTAAGAAACTATTCAGCCGCGAGATTTGTTTGCGTTGAATATTTATAATGGATAACTCAAAAACTAGGTAACTAAATTTGAAAAATGTTTAAGCAGAAGAAAGCTACATTTTCCTTGATTGACAATAACTACGGTTTTGGAAAACGCTTCTAATACGGTTTATTATTTTAGTCCGGTCACGAAAGATAGATTAATAAATTAATCTAGAATTTTCTTCGTCTTAAATTTTACAAAAGCGTAATACTATTAAAAAGTAGAGACTTTAGAACGGATTCAAAATACGATTTCTCAATTAAGCAAATTATATTACGGTTTAAATTTAGCTTGTCCTTTATCCATTATTATTCATATTTTATGAGGAGCAATGATAATTATAAATATCAATTTCAGTAGTTTCAACATAATTTATCTATCTTGTCGGTAAATTATATTATTGAAATTTCCAACACTTCACTAGCGGCGTGGTCGCCGCAGACTGAGCTAGTACCTAGTACCTACTTATACATAACATAAATAGTTTTCCATTTATTTAGAGCACCAAAAACTAAATCGAAATAAATTATTCAATAATTATCTTATATTGTTTTTTACACTTTCCTTTTAAACTAGGACTTATTCGATTATTATTTTCAAAAGTACCCAGTTGCGGATATGGATTGTTAGTTTCGTAGTTTAATAATTAAATCCTTTAGACCTCTAACCCATTATAAAACACGCTTAACCCTATTTGGTTGTCAATTATTGCATTGCAATTAATCATGCATGCATAGCAGGCGACTTTGTCAATCAGTGTCGTGTAAGCTAATGTAATCTCCCCGGTTATGTCCACGAGGACAGTTCACTAACTTGATTAAGTTACAGACCGCTTAATATGCACAAAATATCAGGAAATGGGGTTGAGTATGGGCAAATTAATTTTACTTGCTAATAAACTAATTTTTATAAACTTTTTTATTTGTCGTGAGAGCAAAATAATTAACAAAATACAATCAGGGAAAAAGTCCCTTTTTAGATCCAGGTATAAAATACAAGCACAGACTACCAACCGTTTTATGATGTCAGAATCCGAAGTCCGACCATCAAATTAGTTTTCACTTTGAAACATGCATATACCAATAATAATTACGACATTTCAAATTAACCTTTGTGTAGAGTTCAATGGGGACTCGTCACGTTATGTATGAAAAGTTTAGTGTTAAATAATGCTTGAAGTTTTTTTTAATTAAGTAAAAGTTTTAGTGACAATCGTAATGAGGTAATAATTAGCTATAATTTTCACGATGTATTCAATATTTACGTCTATCTCGGTGGTGCAGTCGTCAACTTGTTGAATACAGATAATGGATTTAGAATCCGAGTCAGCAATGCAAAATATTATTAAATAAGTATGCAAAATATTATTTATGTGAACTACTGTACAACTACTTGATCAAATTCTGTACTCTCATTTAAATGTAATAATACGAACGAAATATAATACGAACACCTCTTATGTTTATGAATGTAGCCGTGACAACGAAACAAACCCACGGACAGACAAACTGTTTTACCGGCAATATGTAGGTAACTATGAAACTATGAAAGTAATTTTCATGTACGAGTAAAAGATTATGGTACTACATACCTAGCTACTTTTCTGTAAGATTTGTCGCTCCTTCAAAGGATTTGAGCTCAAAGAACCGCCAGCAATTTCTAAACCTCTTACACAGAAATTAGCTCAGTTGATGAGTCTGTGAAAGACCTAATTATAAACTTAAGGCTGTATTCCTAAGCACTACTCAATTATAAAGCTTAAGTACTCGCCTTGTGTTGCCGCTGTTACAGGCAATATATTATATAATACATTGAATAATAGGTACATCACATTTACTAGGTTCTTTTATTAATATTATTTTTATTGTATTCTGGAAATCTCAAAAAAATTCGCGGGTCACTATTTTAAATTCTTTCACATTATAAAAATCATTTACTTACATTAAAAATTATCGTCAAATTTATCATCGGGATTACGATGTTTCGGCGAAGTACCTATTTACATTGATAACTAATCTTTACCGAGATTCTACCTCCCTGCAGCCTTTCTTCCTGATAGACGTATCATAATTTTTAATACTACGACGTAATTATACTTTTATTACGATTTATCGAAAATGGATTTGTTGCAGATTTTTTTTTTTATTAGACCCGCAACGAACATTGATTAGAACTTTAAGATGCAAATGTTGAAGTTTCGTACTTCTAGTCGCTGTTCCTGTTTATCATACTAGTGCGTACCTGCGATGATTTTTTTTTAAATGCTTGGATAGTGCTTCGTTAACGTTTACCCACATATACTACCTGAACAGATGCTACCTCCATTGAGATCTGCCGTCGTGGTAACCTGTGATATGAAAATTATTGCGTATAGTACTTACCTATGGTTTCGGATTCATCGGAGAACACCGATTGATCGTCGATTTTCTGCAACAAAAATTGCATTTTAGTAATATCTTACTAAATCGAAATTTTAACCCGTTAAAAAGACTTAATCTTAGGTATTAAGTAATTTTATTAATAAGCAGTTACTTAAAACCCTGCAACCATTTTAAAACTACTTCTACCCAGTTTTAATACTTTTGTGCCTCCTTTTAAATCCCAGATTTTAGACCGTTTCAATCACGTCTGTCTCAATTAAAATAGGTTAAAAGGTTCACGTTAGTTGACGGATGGGCTTATAAAGATTTAGTCGTGTGTGTTTTGAATTCATTTTTCAATTCCATACCATTATCCATACAATATTTTCCATACATACGTCACATAGATACCGCTGCTGTATAAATTTTGAATGCTAAATGCCAACTCTATTTATCAGTTATCTACAGTCCATTATCTAGTGACACGCCATTTAATATTAAGGATTCATAATTGACACTTGTCAATTCAGCTCCACCGCGTCCGTCCGAGTCCTTAGACCTTATTAAAAACTAAATATAATCCAATGATAATCCGTTATAAATAAACCACATTTATATGCGCGTGAGGCTGTCACACATCCAATAATAACCGTTCTGTCGTTTCTGTACTTTGGATTTATATATATATCCTATAAAAATAGTGCGAATATTTGCAGACGGTTGGTGTCGTTTTGATATTTGTGACAGAAGTGAACCGCCGTCGCGAATAATAATATTTTACGATATTATCTCATTGGAAAATGAGGAAGGATGATTCAGCCCAGTGTGTAGGTATTTCACTGCGAAATTCTGGTTTCATTTCAATGGGCTTCGAATATAGAATTGATCAGTTTCGTTTATTTCCACATTTCTATGCTGTGACTAGTTGATGACCCAGGTCTTCCAGACTTCAGACATTGTTATCTCATACCGCAGGAATTTATTCTTCTAATTACTTTGACGATATAATACAATTACTTCATAATATATATAAGAATCCAAGCTACGTTTTAATATTTCGACAAATGCTCCGAGGGCTTATATTATTGAACTGTTCGCATTCTTCGGCCGTAGAGGGGCGAAACAAGAATGCCTTCGCCCATACATTGCAATTTGCGGACAAATCGCCACTTTTGCGTCAATTAAATTCCATCGCCAGTCAAGCGCGTTACAACAGCGGTGTAGAGGTGGAAAACAATAGATTCCTAGACGTTTAGTGCGCAGTTAAGGTAGGTCCGAAATACTAGGTGAAATCGCTCGTCACTTTGTAGTTTGTGGTGCATTGTTCATGGAAATGTATTTACCGTTCATGTAATATTGCTTTCGCACTTGTAGCCTTACATTATTAGATTGTATATAAACAAATCGCAATTAAGATACAGAAAAAATATATGCTATTGCGAAAATGTCAAAATAATGTGAAACTTAATTTTCATAATCATCAATGAAGAGGCTAAAAGTATTTTATTTTAATTTTATTGGAGACTAGCTTCCGCCCGCGACTCCGTACGCGCGGATGTCGGTCTTCGCGTAGATGGTTTATTTCTCCATTTTGAGTAGGTAACTCTGACAATTACATCTTATAAATATCTATTGGATCCAAATACGGCTAGGCCTATAATAATACGCAACGTGTGTTCGCTGTTCTACAGAACAACGTCTATGGATAAAACTGAAAAATTAAGTTTAATTTTTTTTCTACGTATTTTTCCAGAGTAAAAAGTATCCTATTTTACGCCCAGGATAATAAGGTATAATTATACCAAGTTTCATCGAAATCGAACCGTTAGTTTTCACGTGATGTCTTCACATACATACATACAGACAGACAGACAGACAGACAGACAAAAAATTTTTAAATCACATATTTGGGTTTGGTATCGATCCAGTAACACCCCCTGCTATTTTTTTTTCAATATTTTCAATGTACAGAATTGACCCTTCTACAGATTTATTATACATATGTATAGATAATAATAGATTTTATATGAGGGTCAAGGGTATTGAAAGCAGAGAGCACACACATAAAAGTGCAATATTTAAAATGAAATTGACAAAGTTCCCTTTGCAGCTATTCATTGAGCTTTTCAAACTATTTGTGTAGCATTTCAACGCAATAGAAGTTTCATCCGCATGCCTTAGCGTCTCAATTAAGAGTTGGGACTCTATAATTTTATTCATGTTGTTTCCATGTTTTATTTTCATGTAGTTCATAGTGTATTAAGAGTACACTATTAGTTTTATAAAATAATTGTAATATATTTATTATTTAAGATTTATGATAAGTAAATTACAATGGTTTTCTAGAATGAGAAAACATGTTTTAATGAAAAGAATTATTATATTTTTATTGTGACCTAAGGATAACTTTAAGAATGAACAGTTTTAATTATTAACTATTAAAGGTTTTCATTTTTAAATACAGAAATAAATATCTAATTAGAAATTTATAAAGATGATAGATTTTAAGGTATGGTTTTTATTTGCTCCAGACTCTAGTACCACATATTTCAGTATAATAGTGGTTAAATTTTTGTTCTATTAAGTAATTTTTTATTTTTTTTATGTTCTGTTCACTCAAGTAAAATATTTCTTGTTAGATTTTGAAATGATTTAATTATAAAAGACTAAAAATTTAATGTAATGTTTTTTAAGAGATATTTTCTGTATTTTGGCATGTTATTCTTTTATACTATTGTATAATAGTTCATAAAGGATTTTAATATTTCAGTCAAGACATATTCCTAATATAATTTTCTGCGTATCATTTTATAAACAAATAAATGAAATCAGTTTGTTATACTATTTATTAAATTCTAAGGAACCCCAATCATACAATAATTAAAATATTTAATTGTTAACTGTACATAATATAATTTCAAAATGTTTAGTGTACAATCCATTTATACGGATGAAATATGAGCATTCATGCTGTTAAACATAATATTAGACAGATTCAAGGATTTTATCTCTATGTAAATACTACATTTTGTTGTTTATAATTCAATGCAAACACAAATTGAATGAATATCACCTTTATATAAGGATTGTGTCATGTGTAAGGCTTGCTAATATAGTTAGCAAATATTCAGAGTGAAAATCAACTTTCACTGTGTCACACAAACATGCCCATGAGTGACATCACGCAAATAAACACTAAATATAATAAGCCGTGATAAAATTGCTAATGCTCTACACACCTAACTCACTCTACGTACGGCTGATTAGCATTTTATAATCAATAACAATTTGCTAATAACAACGTCGGTTATAACTACGAAAAAAACACGGCACAAACGCATAATAGATGAATGAATGCTTCAAATAAATAGCGATGCTCTTATAGAGGTTATTACGAGTAATGTATAGGAATGTTTACCAGGGTGTCTTGATCCCCGAGCTCGCGATAGTAGGACTCGCTGCTACTCCGCCTGCTCCCAACGCACATAGCACGTCTAAAAAAACCTGACAGCATTGAACAAAATCCACATTGTTGCATAGTTCTATTTTATGTGACAACCAAACAACCGATTATAAGTCTAAGTTGGAAACCGCGGAGGCCGACGGCAAGATTTTCGTCCACCGGGGTGAAACGCGAAGGAAATCGGAAACTCTTTACATTTTGAGAATTGAAAAAGCACGAACGAATACAAGAAATCTACGGAAACACATTATAACTCATGACAAAAGCTGATATAGAGTCTAAATTAAGATAATTCTGGGTAGTCGTCAGCACGCGGCGATCGTACCGATGGCTGGCAAACAACTACGCTGTGAACTACATACGGCCATCAGCCGTGGACGGCTGCCTTGCGCTCCGCGAAATACAAGCGCGCGTCAAACTCGACAACAACAGTCAAAACTCTACTGTCTATGCTACACTCTATGCTCTATATTTTGTTAATAATAATATTTTGAAAAAGTATTATAATATTATATTACATTAATAAGAAAATAAGGAGAATAAAATCATCTAACATTTATTTTTTTAGGATACCTACTAGCTTTTATTTTTTTCTGTCTACTTAAAAAATAATTCGGTGTTGCCAACAAACACCACAGGATGGCGCGGCGCCGCAATCCGCCGCGGCAACGAATTATTTTATGAGTTTTTTTCATAACTGGAAAAATGTGAGTTTCAGTCGTAAAAGGTAATAGTATCTCAATTATTGTGATCTCAATGGTTCCAGTATTCATTTGTTGAAGGATTGGAACCCAAAATGTAAGGTTTAATGCTTGTTTAATTATCAAATAACATTAATTTTATGCGAAAATAATATTATATAGGGAATTTAATAATTGGTGGAAAGAAATAAAAAAAACGATTATTGTGTGGACATTAATATATTTATTTAAATTTTTTAATTATATAAATTAATTTAATTTATTTAATTAATAGAATTAATTTTAATTTATCATCCCATAACATTGTAACCACTGTAATTAATGTATTTCAGCAAGCTTACATTAAAATACTTTTACAAAATTATGCAAGTGTAATACTTAATTAACGGTAATGCATTTCAAATAGGTAAATAACTTAGTAGAAACGTTGGGGGAAAAAATGAGGGCGCCACAGACTAAAAACGAATGACTACCTACCTACTTTAACACGAGGAAAACAGGTTGTCTGAACATTTAATTGTTAAAATTTTTTGAAAAATCATTTTAAGAAAATAAATGTCATCACATTACTTTTGAAATGATTTTTCAAGTCTCTCGAATACATAGCACATGCGTTAATTCATATTCAAATTAAATTCTTCAAAATAAAGCATGATTCACGCTACACCGTGCCGTCAACGGGCCTTTCACTGTCCCTGCCCCGTCAGGGCTCGATCAAACATTATTTTACACGAAGTTATTCATGCCCGACGGGTTGGCTTGGTTGGTAGTGACTAGTGGCGCTGTCTTCCCAGCCAGAGGTAGTGATTTCGATTCCCACCCGGGGCAAATATTTGTGTGATGAACATAGATGTTTGCACTGTGTCTGGCTGTTAATTATCTATATGTCGTGGCCATATCGTAGATTTGCTCATTTCATGAAATGGCCAACATAGTTTGATCAGATCGTTAAATCGTCAACGTTTCACGATTTGGTCATCGACATTTGGCCAGATCGTATAAAATATCTTAGAGAGTCCATAAAACATTAAAAAATTGTTTAATGTCATTTAAGTTAGTGCCGCGGTAGCGCCGGCGAATACCAGAAGCGAATGGTTTTTTCAATAGAAAACAGTTAGGTTAGGTTAGGTTAGACTTTAATAAATATTAGATTTATTTAAAACTAGGGGTCCGCCCCGGACTCGTACCGTAGTACCATCCTCGTACTTCAAGGAATATTAAAAAAAAAGAATTATCTAAATCGATACACCCGTTCACCCGTTATATACCCGTATATACCCGTTCGTATATACAGGGTGGAAGGTTAAGATGGGGCATGAAGGGCAGGTACCTTAACCGTTGTAGCTACATGAAAACGTTCTTAGGAGACTATCCTTAAATTCTTGAGAAATTTTAATCTGCATTTACAGATTTTTGAAAAAATGTACGGTCAGCAAGGAAATCGGCAGTTTTCAAAAAAAATTTTTTTGATGCTAATCGATCCAGTTTCTCATGGGGATCAAAACACTCTAAAAGACCAACTGAGGTATGAGTACTAGAAAAGTCAGAAATCGCGAAAAACTATTTCCACACATTCACTAAGAAAATAAGTGATTCAACAAAAGATGCGCTAATAGAAAACTCCAAAGAGATTTTCAGGCTTCATGGCTTCATGTAGCTACAACGGTTAAGGTACCTGCCCTTCATGCCCCATCTTAACCTTCCACCCTGTATTATGTACATATTATATAAGTATGTTTATCAGCCATCTGGTTTCCATAACACAATAAGCGAAAGCTTAGTATGGGATCAGATCGTGCCATGTGTGAAAATTGTCCTGAAATATAATAAATTTATCTAAAAAATAAGGTGTAACATGCGGATGCGGGATTGGAACGAAGTTCCTTTCATGTTGAAATAAGTATAATAGGAGGTATAATTAAATAAATTAACAATATTTAGGATTTAAAACATGATAAATGAAATAATCGAAGGAATTTACGCTCGGAGAGCGCTACGCACTTTAAAGCAAGTCTCGTGAGAATTTTTCATGACGCTCGAGCTCTTATTTAGCCTAGCGCCTCGCCAGCGACTGTTTAGTGCAAGTGATTAGTAGGCTGTGTAGTAAAGTGAATAGAAGCGTTTTCTATTTTTTTGCGAGTGGACTGCGAGTAGCCACGTCCCGCGCGCCCCCCCTTCCCCCTCACTCGCAGCGTGCCTGCACTCGCACTAATCACCTGCACTCGCAGTGAATTGGACACTACTCGCACTACACACCTGCACTCGCACTAATCACCTGCAATCACACTAATCAAAGTGTAAACCAGCTTTTAGCCAGCGTACCGCGCGATAAAAAACTTTGTTCCAAAAAATAGTTCAGAAGTTTTTGCGTGAAAACCAGACAAAAAACAGTCTTCTGCAGTTTTTTATTATAACATTATGTACCAACACGTACCAATAATAATTAATTGTTATGTTTATTATCTGTGCTCCGCGTGAATAAAGCACGAATAAAATAAAACCCATAGAAATCTAAATAACAAGACACTAGAAGTCGTAAGCGTGCGTGACCTTGTCGCCACTTAGGTGATTTGCACATCACCAGTTGCATTCGTCACTGTTCAGTTGCTCTGGAGACGTATGAGTGTATACATGGTGTGTTTCAGCAATTCCCATTGCGGAAATTCTTCCACAAGTTGTAATTATACTTATAAAGAAATAATATTTCATCGGAAAATATTTTTTTTAGAAATAATGCCGCTTTTCCTTAAAATTATAGAATATTTACAAGTATTACGAGTGTCACCATAGTAATCGAAATAACAATGAATGACACAGTCGACCATTTTTATTATCACGTTTGTTCGTATTGGAGCAAAAAGTCTCATATACTTAGGGATGTTATTCTAAAATAAACCGTAAATTCGTGCGTTAGGATACATATTCAAAAGCTTAATTTAATAGATAAGTTAGTTTTCACTAAAATCAAGCTGTCCAATAAAAGGCATAGTTTACTTGTGTGTACTGTTTAGCTATCGGTTTGAATGTGTTGATTTTGGCGACAGCGGTTTTCATACGAATTATGACATTATAGCACTTCTATGTGTCTTGTTATTTAGATTTCTATGATAAAACCACATTAAAACAGTAATAGCGCCATCTATGGGAATTTTTGGAGTGATTCATCATTCAAGCATCATAAATTATTATTTAACTGTTCAATGTTCATGATCTTCCCGCAGGAATGAGATGTTTCTCCGCTGTAAAAAGTAGCCCATAACACTCTCCTGGTTTTGTAATGAAACTAATAAAATCATACCTTAACGTCGCTTCGTTGTGACTTAAAAGAAGGACAAACAAACAGAGTTTCGCATATTAGGTAAATATAGGTGTAGGTATAATGTATAATTATTATTATATTGTACTAGCGGTCCGCCCCGGCTTCGCCCGTGGTACATATTTACGTTTTCTCTACATAAAAACCATCCTCGTACTTCAAGGAATATAATAAAAAAAGAATTAACGAAATCGGTTCAGCCGTTCTCGAGTTATGCGCTTACCAACACATTTTGCGATTCATTTTTATATATATTGTATTATGTTAATTGTTAAGATATTCTTAATAATAATTAACTACATAATATATAAAAAGATACTTACCTATTTATATAAATAGATTTTCTAAATATTAATGTATTTCCCATAAATTAAAAATTTTAATTTTAAATTTTAAATTTATTGAAAAGACTTTTTAAGTTGCGTAGAAAATAGATATTCATTACATAATTCTAGCAAACTGGTAGTTATAGAATACTTGCCAATATATATTGTCAGGCGCTAATTAATATAAAAATAATATACAAAGATGGTTATTTTGTTGTGAAATTCTTAATGGAATTTAATTAGCTAATTAATATAAGGTTATGAAATATCTTTTAAATAATTGAGGTATTCTTAACTACCTATTAAATTGACAGAATAGTTTTGAGAACTTCTTGTGCGAACACGTTGTTTTGGTCTTTTTATTAAATTAATAATATTAGTATAATTTGACAAGCATAAGCATAAGATTATTATAAAACAATATCCGAGTCGCAACTCACAAGAAACGAGGTGTGCTTATGCGGTGAGCCTACGGCTACCGCTTAGCGCCTGCCGCCTGCGGAGCGGCGTGCTCGGGCTCGGGTGGGATTAGTGGCACGGGCAGTTTTATTACGAGTTCTGTGAGGAGCGGGTGCGTTCACTCGCTAGCTAGCCCACACTTTAGGTAAGAAGCCGTTCAATCATCTATTAGCTCATTGACGCCACAGGAAATCGTCTATAAAACGATACATCGACCCCGACCACTATTGAACTATTCAATGCCCCGAATTTCGAGTGGACATTCCGGTGCATTTATATTTAATTATTGTTTTTAACAGCAGGAATAAAGAAGATGGCGAAGAAGAACGGATTGGAAATCGAAGCAGCCGTGGGGAAGTCGGAAGCCACCGAGTCAACCCCCCTCGTGCCCAAGGGTGTAAGTGTTTTAAGCGAGTGAATGATTTAATAATTAAACTAACAAAAAGTTTTTGCATCATAATCAGCGCGGCTAGAAGTTTTTTCACATCGCGCATTTCTGATCGCGTTTAACTAGGTATTATAAGTATATATTTTTTCTATATATAAGTAACATTTATAATAGACTATCTAATACCATGCAAAGATTATTCTCGAACAATATTCTCGTCATTAATTACAGCCGCGCTAGGTTTCTTAACAACATGGACAGACGATCGTTTGCTCCATCTATTCCCACAAAAAACCTTTTAGTATCTTGATAAATTCGTCAGGTAGATACCTCACCCACTGCCGACCTTATAAAAAAGTTTAAAGTAGTTTAACTTTTTCTTAAATCACTTTTTAGTAAGCACATTAATTATCGATGAGTGTTATGCTAATTATTTTAGCAATTTAAATAAATAAATGCAGTAAATGGGAGGAAGCATTAACAGCCTGTAATTAATTTGAAATAGTTTATCGTGCAATAGCATAATGATTAGATATTAGACCGGACTCTCAGTGGAGTTTCGTTTGCAAAAATCGCGGACCTAAATCTGACTTCTGATATATATTGTATAGATCCCAGACATCCTATAGACAGATGTTGCCAACCAGTTTTGTGGTCCGCCTGCCCGCACCCCGGTAATTAAATATGGCATAACTACAAAGAAAAAAATAAAAATTTCCAAAACATGCCGTGTGGGGTATCAAATGAAAGAGCTTATTGAGTAGATCACGAATATATAGCATACTATATACATTTCTTACACTTTCTCTAAGATTTTTTAGAAAATTTACGAAAATGGTCCATTTTTGAGTTAACTTTAAACCACTATAGATTGAAAACTCATGAATATATTTTTTAAATTATTATTTTAAATAATTAACAATAGTCCATTGTTTACGATTCAATATTTCGTACAGTGAAATAGTTGCATGGGGGAGTGGGGGGAGCATTCAAAGATGGCGAGTATATTTTCAAGTTCATATAGTATATAGTTATTTTCATCAAATCCACCACATAGCTCACTTATATTATATTACGAACTATTGAATCATAAACAATGGACTGTTGTTAATTATTTAAAATAATAATTTAAAAAATATATTCATGAGTTTTCAATCTATAGTGGTTTAAAGTTAACTCAAAAATGGACCATTTTCGTAAATTTTCTAAAAAATCTTAGAGAAAGTGTAAGAAATGTATATAGTATTCTATATATTCGTGATCTACTCAATAAGCTCTTTCATTTGATACCCCACACGGCATGTTTTGGAAATTTTTTTTTTTTTTCTTTGTATGCCATATTTAATTACCGGGGTGCGGGCAGGGGGACCACAAAACTGGTTGGCAACATCTGTCTATAGGATGTCTGGGATCTATACAATATATATCAGAAGTCAGATTTAGGTCCGCGATTTTTGCAAACGAACATCTCCTTGGAGCCTGCTCTATATTATTTGACAACGTGTAATATTACTGAAAGTGACGTTAATTTAAATCCGTTACTTCTTTCCAATTTATGTATAGACTTTAGGACTGATGTTATCATCTATTCCTTGTAACTCTTTGATCGATTTAATTCCTTGAATATTCAGTTCCAACTTCCAAGCTATACAATGTATAAGTAATAACTAAAATTAATTTAATAATATGATATGATGGTAACGCGCGTGCCCACTCGCACGCTGCAACCAACGAAGCGAGCACGAAAGTTGAAACTCTCATACAATATCACTTACATTTTGCGGTCTAGCATGTCCTTCCCTACGTATCATAGTATATTTCAACTAAACGCCAAAGTCCTAAGGACTTAGCTTGCTTGGTAACCAATCAAAGACGAAAATGTAATCTTGTATCCTATCGATTTGTTAATAATGTAACTGAAGTGTAATGTACCCTGGCCAGTGGCCACATAAGCACCTAGCTTCTTAAACCTTATACCTTATGACATTTGGTTGCGAAATGTAAGAGGGACAAACAAATAAACACATATACTTACATTACTTACGACCTATATAAATAGGATGTACTTATAGATAGCTAATGGCTATTATCTAGGAATTTTGAAAAACTCATCGCTTCTTGCGCACTTCACCTGTAAACCGTTTTACTTAATTGCAGTTATCTTTCCTAGGTTTAGTTTGATTTTGAGGCATAGGTATATGTTCCAAAGTATACACATATGAATTTTAATTTTTAATAGGTACTAAAAATTAGATATATAACTGAAACATTTGGTTTTCTCTATGTGTCTAGAGTGATACCTACCTATATAATTTTCTAGCTGATGTTTTTCTGAATCAAAACGTACGAGCTTTTTAAAAGCTACGAAATAAATTTTATGTCTCATATGTGAAACATAATTATACTTTAAGCATTAAAGGCTTATGTATTGTGTCTGAGAATGTTTGTTGTAAATGTATTTCAGAATTAATAAACCGCGTTTTAATTACGTCAACAAGTATTTTATTTCTAGGCATCGAAGAATCGGTAAAATACGTGGACTACTTTTTGACAAACAGGAAAGACGAGTTTAAGCTTTAAATGATTAAAGCTGTCGCTACAGGTAGTTGTTTTTAAATATAACTTTAATGTAATTCGTGAAATAAACACCTTATCGATAATAATATAATTTTATCAAGAAATAAGTCTCGATTTATTAAATAAATGTTAATAAAATGAAACGGTTCGATAGCACAAATCCCGGGCTTAAAAATGTTCCGTTGCATGTTAAAAATACAAATCATATATTTCTACAGCCAGTATTACCCTGGTTTCCTAGACATAACATTAATTAGGTTTTTACTTTTATCGCAATTCATTTTATGGCTTCTCTTTGACTATAGGTCAGGAATAGATTATTGTTGTCTAATTAATTTCGAATCATATTGAATCGCAGATTTATATATTATATATATAACATATTACTTTTATTTGTACAATGATCGGCTTATAAACAATTTTATTTGCTTTAAAACCGAAAATAATACATTAAAGAACCTGATGAATATAATATTATCTTGATTCGTACATATCTTTTTACCCAAGAATTTTAACTAGGAAACCAGAAAATAACTATACAAATACAGTTTTATCTATATATTATCTTGTTTCATTACGCTCGCTTGTAAAAATACTTTTCATGTACAACTGGAAAAATATTATAATTTGATGAGCATAGAAACAAATGACAATAGACTAGCATGTGATATCTTCTTTGTATGTGTGTTACTCGTCGTGTCTAATCAGATGTAAAGCAATGAAACTCAGACTGACCTTACAACTAATTAACCGCATAATGAAATATTAAAAACATAGGTAGGTATCTAATAGAAATAATTAAATGGAATACTTTAATTTGTATGTAGCTATACTTACGTAAAACTATTGAAAAATGGATTGTTCACACTAATCTTCATAAAAGCAATGAAGTTCCATAAAAGAATATGAATAGTCTTGCAGCTCCTAGTTATTATTCTGTGGTCTTGCTTAGATTCTGTCCACAACGACTAGATAAAGTCGAATATTATGCTATTTAACATAATTATCTATTATGTTTCTATTTTTATTTAAAACCTGTCGTGTAATATTATAATGTACACTACTCAAATATAAGAGAAGAAATAGTAATAAAAGTATTAATTATTATCCTTAGTGCAGATTAGTTGGATTTTAGGAATATTTTATTTCATCATCTTCATCATCATCAACCTACAAATATAATATAGACACGGGACAGGGTCACGGGCACAGGCCTCCCATGAGGGTATATAAATACCGCAAGTAAAAATTTTATTGTCATCCTAGGAGAAGGAATCTTTAGAATTTTTATTATTGTAGAAGAATAATATTTAGACTACATTTTTCTTCTAAATTAGGTACCGTTTTTAACTTTTTGATCCTCAAGCTTCACTAAGTAAGCTCTCACCTCTGGGACGGTTCCGCCAAGTACCAGCTGGAGGCGCTTGAGGCGATAGAGAGGCGTGCCAAGAGGCTCATAAACGACGATGACCTAGTAGGCAAAAACTCCAGAGCCTCGGTCACCGCCGCAGAGTGGCCAGCTTATCGGTCTTCTATCGGATACACTTTGGAGAGTGCGCTGCGGAACTGCACGATATCGTTCCGCCATCCCCGTTCTTCTATCGATCGTCGAGGCGCACAGACTCTAGGCATCGCCATATTATGGTGGACGTTCCATGTACCCGGACTAAGCGGTTTGGTTCCACATTCTTTATCCGAACCGCGAGGGACTGGAACATGCTTCCTGAGTCTGTGTTCCCCGACGAGTACAATATGGGGGTCTTCAAGCGTAGAGTGAACAGGTACCTTCTAGGGAAGCGCGTTCCATCTTAGACCACATCTCAGCTTAACATCAGGCGAGATTGTGGTCAAGCGCTTCCCTATAACCAATAAAAAAAAAAAAAAAAGTAATAATACACCCTGATAACCATAATATCGAGTTCTTTTCCATTCTTTTTGTATTCTCTTCTTTTTTCGAATTCGCATTCACCTATAAGATTATATTAATATCTGTGACTATACAGTATACTTAGTTTTCATAAACGTATTAAGTTTCACAAAATTGTGGACAGTCTCACAAACGATAAAAATTGGAGATTGAATTATAATAATGTGATGTTCGATGATATTGCAATATGTTCTGATACCGGTCTCTGCGGCAATCACATACCTAATGTTTTATTTATTAAATTCTATTTGAATAAGAATTTAGACGAGTTGCGTTATCTCAGAAAACAAGACATTTTTGTTAGAATCAACTCTTTGTGCATTGTAAGAAAACAACATGAAGGCATCATTCATATATTATCGTGGGTATTCTATTGGTTGGAATTAATATGATAATAATAAATATCCATTATCTATGATATTTGATAAATGTGGAATTTTAATATTAATTAAAAAAAATATTATTCTCATTAAAATGAGAATTTGTTTTGGAAAGGTAAATTATAAGTAATATTTTACTGAAATTTCAATCAACATTTAATATGAGTGGATAAAAACCAATTCGATATATTACATTTTATGTCAATATAAACAATAAATTCAGTTTTCCGAATGAGACCAAATATTGGGTAGTTACTAGTTACCTATGTAGGTACCTATTTAATATAATTATTAAAATGTAAATGTTAATTGTATGTACTTGTATGAAATTGGAATTTATGGCATACTTTACGCCTGACCTATTTAACACATGGAACTTCTGTCGCAGAAACAAAACTCAAAAAATTAAAAAAATGCGTGTCGCGTGATGTCGTAGGTCGTAGAGTGTTAACTCCCGCACTCCTGTAGGTAACTGAAGGAAACCGTGGGCGGGAAGTTAGTTTCGTTAAACAAAGTCGTATATATATGTATTATCATTAAATTTCAATTTCAAATTCTTTATTTGCTTTTATCAGAATATACCTCTAGGAATTGGTAGGGACACAACTCCATACCTAGATATATTTTTGTAAAAGTCAGGAATTTCAATTTCATATAATACGATCTAATGAACCATCCTACACAGGGTGTCGACACAGGGGATGGCGGCGGCTCCGGCAAGGGAGGTGGCCAGCGGGGCCTCTCCGTGAAGCAAACGGCCATCCTGGTGGCCGGGGAAATGGCCGGCAGCGGAGTCCTAGCGCTCCCAAGAGCTCTCGTCAAAACCGGTAAGCTATTATTGAAAATGCAAAGCGATTGTTTACTTTTAATGTGTTCGTTGTATCATTTATCTAATGTCACAGAATCCTTAATAGTAGCTAACGCTACTAATGTAGAAGTGTTTATTAAAATGTTATTAGTATTATTAAGAATGTTCAGAAAAATAGGTTAAAATGAAATTGCAATATGAAACAAACAAGATATAAAATGTCCCACTCGTTAATTGAAAATACGGTTCGTCGCTTCACAAAGACTTTCCTGGAACAAAAGAGAGATGAGATTTTTATTGAGACACGGTATTTGTTAGGTTTTCTTTAAATTCGTGTAACTGTACTTGTTATTTGTAGCTCGGATATAATAATACATGCATGCATTTGTATGTCCGACTATTCCCATAGTTACGTACCCTGGAACCGTCGTGGTTCGCTGCATAATTATTACCTTAATTTGATGTACCGTAATATTTAAATTCTTTTTACTGTAGTAATATGTAAGGTAGTAATAGGTATGTAATATTACTAAAATGTGAAGTATTTATTAAAATTTATCTTTGAGTCTAAAATCTAATATTTCAAAGTTAGAACTTAGAAGTGCTGCAATTTTTTTCACTTCGAAACATTATTAAGTAGGTACCTAGACTACCTACCTAGAAAGCAAAAGTATAATAAAAGTATTGTCCAGATCAAACTTGTAATTAAAAACATAATCGGATTACCAGAAGAAAAAACTTAAAGCAAAATTTATTTATTCTGAAATCGCTTAACTGACACGTCTTTTCAAAGTTTTATCTGTCTGCAGTACCTAGTAACAAGTCCATAATTAATAAATTGATGGGAAGTTATTTGTATGACGAGTCGCTCATCTATTGCAATGTTATTGTTCATATAACAAAGCAAATAATAGTTTTACTCAAAGCCTATTTGCTAGTTAAGTACTTTTCTTGGTGTATAATCTCCTTAGCGATTTTTCTTATCGAGTTACAAGCAAAGGGGTGTGGGGACTTTCAATTATGAACTACTTTCAACATTTTTATTTACACGATAATTTTGTTCCATTGTTATTATTGAAAAACTGTTTTGTAGTTTCATATTGCTTATTTATAGTCTTATTGTTTACTTTAACATTGTTCTCTAGTAGTATACTTATTGATATTTAATTGATTATATTGATCACTTTATTAATTTATTAATAAGTTAATAGCTTTCTTGATACTTTCTAGTTATCAGACGTATCTTCTCAATTAGTGCCAAAAACAAGTCTACTGATACACACCCAAAAATTTTGTTCTTAAATTAGACACAAACAAGTGGGTGTTATATTAAAATTAATAATAACCCAATTGTTACATCAAAATATGTTCAATATCACCACAATTTTGTACGGCTTCACTCCCGGAGGTCGACAACCCTTCACGTATCGTGCTTGAAATGTGAAGAAAGTAGCCGACGTATTTACGTATACTGCTTCTTTCATACACATATAGGTACATATTATTAATACATTATTTTTTTAATTTAGCTACGTTAATTATTTTTTTAATGGTGCTTTAATGATCTTTTTTGTACTTATAAAGTCTCCTGTTCCTGTCCTATACCTACTTTAAAACATTTTTTAAATAATTATATTTTTTTTAACCATTATACACATTACATTATTTTATATGTTTTTATTTATTTACGTATTTATTATTCCAAAAATCTAGAGTAATTTAAAATCGGATAAATATTTGTTAACAATTGTTTAGGACATGATTGGCGTTCTGTTAAAGCTGTAAGTTCTTTACAAGCTTACAGCTCATAAAAATTAATGAGGACTCAGCGTATTTGTTTCTTATACATTATATCTATTTATAAACATGCGCAGCGAATTTTGACGTATATATTTGTAGACAGCGAATGTTACTTATAAATATGAATGTTTTTGAGTAAGCGACTGTAGCCATGCGTGTGAGAAGCGCACGCGACCGCATACCGGCCATTAGACGCCGTTTACACGTCACGTGACAATTACTTTTATTTACATTTCATATCGAAACAGGATTTTAGGAAAGTGCAAAGTATCAGACGAAATTGGGCACATTTTCAGAGACTTACTTTGGTTAATTATGTCACTAACTGTATAAATTGCATCAACTGCAGACCGGCCGACGTGAAGCATGTAGCCATTAAAAATTATATCGATCTTTAACTGGATTTGGATTTTCTGTTTAATATTTATAAACATATTTTTTTAAACCTTGAATAATATATTTTGTGAATTGCGATAGGTACTAAATAATATATAGACTTTCTTGATCCTTTGGGATGTTTAATATAGGTATATTATACCTACATTTGATAATATTTTCCTGTAATCTTGGCTGTAGATCTCTGACACAAATACTAGCTTTTTTGATGTGACAACATTATTAAAAATAATTACAGATAATAAAGCGATTTTACTCAACTCCCTAACGATCTTAAGTTATCGATGTTGTGAAATTGATTATGAAACTTAATCACTTGATGATATTCAAGAAGTCGTTTATAATGTGGTCAAGAGAATTATATTTTTTCAAGTTCTTAGAATGTGTTAGTTCGTGGAAAATTTTCGTTTTCCTTACTTATTTTTCAGGAAAATGCACTGTCTGGCACTTGTCCTGGCAAAATATATATGAATGTTTGAGTTTGAATAGAAAAATATAAAAAAACCCAAAAAATATTGATAAAAGAAATAACTTTTTATTTTACATTAATGTGCAATAATTTGACTTTAGTGGTGTTAAAATGACAGGTACAATCTTAGGGTACATTACAGGCATGATGAGCCCTAAAAGATAAAGCAATAAGCCTTGCTAGCCTTTTCACCTTGAAATAGTCAAAATTAATTTCATAGAAACTAAAGTATTATATAAACTATAAATTATCGAATTTAACATTTAAAAACACATTTTTTACGATTAACTCAGCGTTTAAAGAGCAGAGAATAAACGAGTTTTATTCATAAATGTTTTTATAAGTAATTTATATGTAGGTATGTGAATATAGATTCTCTTATTAAGTTCACGTCACTCTAGAGATATATTTGGTGCACATACTATCAACTATGTAAGAATTCAGTATTAGGTACTTGGCTATACTATCAAAAATTTGTTCAGGCGCTGTACAAATAACGCGTTTGTTTGTTGTTCCATTTCTTGCACTTGCGATGTACACCTGTTACCTGTATTACCCATAGGTAGGTACATAGGTAATACATTTTTGTGAACCCTTGTAATATCAATTTGATGAATTAAGGTATATTAAGGTATTACATCAACAAGATGACATCTTTCCTTTAATTTTGTGCCCAAAATCTTTTACTCCTGAAACTTTAAATCAACGCTCAAAATTGCTAAACTTCTTCTTTCCACATAGTTTAAATTCCCCAAAGTGTTAAATATTATTTACCTTTCTAAACCGATATTTATCCATGACACCTTAAGTGTGAATATGTTTCACACAAACTAAAGCAACTTGTGTCCCTTCGTCCAGCATACTCACCACAACTCACCATGGAATCCTGATATTTCATGAATGTCAAAAAACTGTTCTGAAATAGTGCTAAATAGTGCCCAAAGGAAAAAAATAGTGCTCTTGTACTTGCGAAGTTATAGCCATAGTTCGATGAGTATGCTGGACGAAGGTTTCGCCCAGCATACTCACCTCCGTCCGGAGAATCTGTATACGCTTCAAACATAATTCATACTTCAAAAAATAGTTCCCAAATAGTGCCAAACGGTGCCCAAAAAGAAAAAACAGTGCTCGAATAACTTCGGAGTTACAGGCTTCGTTCAGTGAGTATGCTGGGCGTAGGTTCTACGCCCAGCATACTCACATCAGTGCGCGAATATCGAACGAGCTATAGGAACAATTTACGTCTCAAAAAATTGTGCTTGAAATAGTGCCCAATATCAGTCCAATTTTTGCTTGACTTTTGACCTAGAAAACCATTAAATTTGATTGTAAACTTCTACATACATTACATTGAGTACAGTCGAATACAATATTATTAACTTTCTTTCTTTATTACAATTTTTGTCTTGTGTAAATTATTAATTGTCTATGTAAGGGAGTATTTACTTTAGAATCGCAATATTATTAATTACACATTATTTTAATAATACTTTATAATAATATGATTAAGCCTTCGCGCGTCGCATGGGACCCCGGTAGCTAGGAACAATGATTTTATATATTTGTCTAGATCACGGCGCTTGAAGGATTAAGATATCAAATGAAGTAAATCATGCATGAAAAATAAAGTTGCTGTTATTAATGCTTACATTACAACTGACAAAATTATTCAAAATAATCATTTTCCGGATCAAGGACGGTACCACAACGTTTACGGAATTGACCTGTATTCCTCATGCGATAAAGTTCAATATAGTGTGGCAGTAATGGATGCACGTACGGTCAATAGGTATGGGGCTTACGACGCGCGGCGCCCGCGACGCTAAACATTTTTTTATATGTATATTATATACAATATTAAAACTACAATTTTTTCTATTTACATTGATTATATTATGAATGTTAACAAAAGCTGTGAACTAGTTAACTAGAATTCTGATTACTTTGGCCCTTTAAATAGTAATAAATAACGTAAGTAATTAAAAAATTTTTTTATTGCTAAACCTTTCATTGATGAAACTATTGGAAAGAGTTTTAAAAATTTGTATAACTATGTCACAGTACTAGTTTTGACTGGTTATAAGTTTTGCCTGCAACATATATACAAAAAGAAACTGTATAATTTCCTTTTTACAATTTTTCAAGATATTAATTTTATTGGCTGCAAATGACTGTTTTTATTCAGACAAACACACAATGCAATGAAGTAATAGACTTCATTTACGCTTAAAGTTTCATTCATTTATTATTATTTATAAAATATATAATAATGCATTTAATCGAAAGTTTTTGACATGTGAGAAAATACCATAATTATTTCCAATAACATGAAGTCTACAATTAGAAAGTTTAATATTTTTGTCCAAAAACATGTGTCGACGACTGTACCCCATTTTACGTTAGTATGTAGAAGTTTACATTAAAATTTAATGGTTTTCTAAGTCAAAAGTCAAGCAAAAATTGGACTGATATTGGGCACTATTTCAAGTACAATTTTTTGAGACGTAAATTATACCTATAGCTCGTTCGATATTCGCGCACTGAGGTGAGTATGCTGGGCGTAGAACCTACGCCCAGCATACTCACTGAACGAAGCCTATAACTCCGAAGTTATTCGAGCACTGTTTTTTCTTTTTGGGCACCGTTTGGCACTATTTGGGAACTATTTTTTGAAGTATGAATTATGTTTGAAGCGTATACAGATTCTCCGGACGGAGGTGAGTATGCTGGGCGAAACCTTCGTCCAGCATACTCATCGAACTATGGCTATAACTTCGCAAGTACAAGAGCACTATTTTTTTCCATTGGGCACTATTTAGCACTATTTCAGAACAGTTTTTTGACATTCATGAAATATCAGGATTCCATGGTGAGTTGTGGTGAGTATGCTGGACGAAGGGACACAGCAACTTCCTCATTCGCATATAAATGAAAGGGCCGCTACAATCGGTCAATGCACCGACATCACTGAAACGCACGAGTATCCCACATTTGAGACAAATTTCTGTATAAACCTGTTTCTCGTTTTTTCCACTCACATTATTATAATAACGTCCCACTCGCCGGAACTTGATCCAATAAAAATTGTCCAAAATCAACATGATTGCAACTCTGCTATTAAAATTAGGTACCTACCGAAACTTTGCATTTATTTTAACTCGGTATTTAATATTTTATGCCAAATTCCTGAATATTTGAAATATTGAAGACATACTAGGTATAAGTTTCTTTTTCTCTGGTTACCACGCGAATCGCGATATAAGCCGTAGGTGTGTATGTATTGCAGCCTGCAGGTAGTTTTGTTAGCAACTGTTGATAATGTGCACTAATTAAAATAAAAGGAAGTAGAAATATTGTCGTCCTTTTCTGTCTCATCTTTGTCATGTCTAAGTTGAAACTTTTTAGCTTAAAATATTAAAACCGTCTTTTTTAGCTTTTACCCACGCTTATCTTCTGTGATCCCTTTTTATTAAGACGTCTAAAACTTTTTGTTATTAAATAGTAGATATCAATTTCTATTTTTTTTAATTTATTTAAGACCTTTTACATATAAGTATCACATTATACATCATTTATTAATTACCATTCAACCTATTTGAGAAAAATTTATTAAAACATAAACTCAATCTCAACTTTATTGAGGAAAATGAATGCCAATAAAAATGACATAATATTGAGACGCGTCTTGCCGCGGTCGCTCGCCAAGTCGCCACAAATGATACGTTCCAATCGCAATATCATACGAGGCGCAGAACACTTGGCTCCGTTAATTATTTCCTATCGTAATGTTGCGCAACATTATTCAATAGAACCTTTGCTGACTTAACTAAAAAACTGACGAACAACCCACGGCCGATTTCAACATTCTCGACTTTGTTTATAAATTAACATAATTCGGTTATTTTAGTTACTTTCTTGATTGACCCTATATTTGGAGTACGTGAGCGAGACACGTGTTATCTCCAACGTCGGTGTGAAAGAGATGGAGCTAGAACCTGTCTTACGGGTTTTGTTTTAACGAGCCACGGCCGGAGGACAATCCTCGAGTTATGTATAAAATATAAATACTAAATAGTAATAGACAATACAAACAAATTGTTAACTTTGCTATACAATCTGAGAAACCTAGAAGTTATAAAAAAAGAACCATATCATTCTGTTTTTAAAAAGTATAAAGCACGTGCTTTTTTGTCTGTGCCAGTCTATTTGTTATGCCCAAAATGGGCTCAATACAAAAACACCTGTTTTCTACGTATCCGACATCAAAATTCAATAAAATAGTATTATTATGTATTCTAATTTTCTACGTCGGTCTTAAGAAGGGTTGAACCTAGTCCTAGTGCATGACGGGTGCATTGCGGTTTCTAATATAAGGTTTCAGGCACACGACACAGTTTGTATTACAATTATTATGAAGGATAATTATAATTTCACAAGCAAAAAACTAAGAATGAATAGAAATTATTTATTTTACATTTATTTTTGTCATAAAATAATATTTACATTGAAGCCAAAGCCCAAAATAAATAATAATGTCAATTTTATTGTAACTTAAACAATTTGGGTAATTACAAGTTTACCAGAAATGCATTAGATATAAGAATCATACGAATCTGGAAACATTTACTACAAACCTAACCCTGCAAGCAGTGAACACCAATAACTAACTACATACATAGGTATCTACTAGGTATAAAAAATAAAAATAAAAAAAATTGTCAAAACCGGATTCATAGTGGAATGCCGTGCTATGTAGATTATACATACATAATAGATACTGCGTACTATGACAAACTTTAACTATTATTTTATATTTCTCTGAAGCCCGTGTTGTTGACCTAATCTCTATCGCTAACCAACAAAAAAGAGACAGACCGTCACAAAAAACGAAATAATTAAACTTCATGTATAACACACTCGCGGCCCAACTCCCAACACAAAGAGACACAAGGGATAGAGGTACAACGTCTGCCTATAAGGATAAAAAAGCAAGAAGTATAAAATAAATCGATAAATAGAGGCTTCTAAAAAAGTGCAATTAACGCCCAGACCACTAAGACACCAACAACCAAATCTAATCACGTACCTCTTGCTAGAAACTCTGAAACTTCCCTAAAAACCATACCCTCCTTATTGAACGTGTAATTAAGCTAAGCACATAAATCTCAAGTTAACTACATAATTCTTCACAGTCGCTGCGTCAAGACTTTCATAGTATTAATCAACTCTCTTGGCGCTGCTCAGCCGTGAATATCTCACGATAACTAAATAACTATGAAATCTATTTAAATCATAAATTAGTTCTTCCTTTGTAGGCTCTTTGAGCCATTCAATGACTTGATCTAAAATTGTTGCATGTTTATGTTTCACTATGCCAATGCTTATTTGCTTTCTGTTTAATAAAACTGCGAAGATGACGCCTTTTGCGATGGATAAAATAGGTATATTATGAAATCCTCTTAAATAAGTCTTTCTTTGGTTCTACCGTTAATTAACCTACATTGAGTAGCTTTAACACCCTCTTTTGAAAATTCAAAATCAGTGTACCTAATCATATTTATTGCATACTTTAAAAATACAAGAAAAACATTTAAATATATATAGATTTACAAAGATACATAGATTTACATCTGCAAGTTGCAACAGGTCACGTGACACGATCTATTCTGAACTCAAAATCTGAATTTCAAACAGTATTTATGTACTTATCTAAATCTGCCGTGGGACAGAAACGAATGTTTAGGTTATCTTGTTAATCTGTATTGGTATTCAAATAGATCACAATCAAAACCAGCTCAGACTGATTTGTTAATACCTAACGCCAACAAGTTTTGCCGTCATTTTGAATTTTTATCACCCATTATGCACAAAATTGTCATAAGGTAGATAATAGATCTGCTGTTTCCTATAATATGATGTGTCTATCTATACTTAGCTCATTATAATATTATGTTCCATCAATTTTTTAGCTTGACACTTTGTTGTCCTTATACATACATATTTAATTTTCACGGTCTGCTCAGCTTTATCATCTCATAGCCCTTTTTGGAAACGTATTTGTCTCTTACAAAAAGACATAGGTAAAATAAAGTATTTTTTTCAATCGGAATTTATTGAAGGTTCGTGCTATGGTTTAATTATAGATGTTTCTATTCTATATTCTGCTGTCATTAGTTTGAATAATTAAATATATTATTGTGGGTGAAACAGTATTTCTCACAAAGAGTATAGTTATATTATATTATATAGCTTTGCCCTTAGTAAGTTGTGTAATTTGATTAAAAATGTCACATAGTTTACATCAAAAACCGAATTTTATACTAATATACCGACCATAGCTTGGCCAACCAGTTAATAAAAACATGTTTTAGATATCTTTGAGTATGTAAATATTAAGAATTAATAAGCGAATTGAGTCGAAATGATTCGGAATCTTCAAGTATTACTAACAAATGTGGAAGTAGGTGTCTCGTAGACGAGATTTCTCCTGCATTTTGAGCACGCACTCTTAAAGTTTCCCCGCGAAATTATGTGCAGTAATACTTATAATTATAACGACTTGACACTCGTCACTCGCCTAACATCATTACACAGATCTAAATCTGTATTTGAGCCGCGCGAGCATGACAGTCGTTCCTCAATCGAATTTCGATCCAAATTGGATGGAAATTCATTTAGGTTTCCTAAAATTTATTTTGTCGCGTAAACAAAACTTGTATCAAAAATAGGTAGGTACTACATAATTTATCTTTCATAAAAACGAATATCTAATAATACATATAGTTCAAAGTACGATCCTAAAAAATATTTCTCAGATTTCCTGTATCTCTCAGAATTTTCATCCATTTCTCCAATTACCGAACTTTTTATCATCTTCGTTCGATCGTCTTGTATTTCCTTAAAAACTGTACGCCTCCATTTACTTGAACTGCAAACTTACTCTTCCGAGTAAGCGATAACGTTGGTTTTAATTAATGTTATATTGAGATTTTGGTTTGCTTTTAATTGAAGTATAGTGTTACATAGGGAACGCTGCAATTCTATATTTAACTACTTCGAATACACTTGCAAATTTTCATATCATGCTGCAAAATTTCTGCGAAGTTAAACAAATATGTTGTGAATTTTGCAATTGTTCAGTCAAAGTTGCTGTATTTAAGCGAAGTATTTTTTCAGTCTTAAAGCATTATTTGAGGCGTACACTTTTTTATATGCAATTTTCCAGCAATGCAAAATTTTCTGATATCCAAATTGTTTTTTCTCCGTCGCCCTATTTTAAACTGAATTCTCGTTGTTTGCAGGATGGGTCGGCATCCCGATCATCATAGTGATGTGTATCATCGCAGCCTTTAGCGGCAAGCGTCTCGGCGACTGCTGGACCATGGTTGAGAGCCGCAACCCGGACATGCGGACCAGGAAACGAAACCCTTATGCTATTATCGCTAACGAGGCTTTGGGACCTATTTGGAGGTAAAGACATTACACGTAGGAGGCCATATTTGTTATGAATATTTACTTATCTTTTCCAGGATTGATTCAATGAAATTTATCTAGAATAGGAATTTTTTTTAACTGTTCTGTGGCTTATGATAGTTCGTATCAAATAGAAATTCTTAATTAAAATTTCTCATTTTTTATACATTTTCGAATATAGTATCACAATTTTAATCGGCATGTTATTGAAAACCTTTCTGTAGAAACATTGCGATCCACGAAATATTACATTACAATCGATATAAAAATCTGAGTGAACTTTGAACTATAGATGCCTGACATAACTAACAATATGTTCGTATTCCCAGTGTGGGCGTGTCCCTCGCACTGGTGGTGACGCAGTTCGGCATGTCGGTGGTGTACCTGCTGCTGGCGGCTCAGATCATCGAGCAGATCTTCCTCTCGCTGATGCCCAACGTCACCATCTGCATCTGGTACCTGGTGGTGGCTGGGGCGGTCACTCCGCTGCTGCTGTTTGGCACTCCCAGGGACTTCTCGTAAGTTGGGTATTGGTGGGATCATTTGTAGATTTATGCGGTAGGATTCGACTCGACTACCAGAAAAAATAATTTAGTGTTTATAAGAACTCAGAAGGTATTTTTATCAATAGCATATCATCTAAGTAGAAACTTAATATCATGGTACTACAAACTCATTCATTTCTTAAATTTTTTCCACAGGTTGCTAGGCTTCATCGCGTTCATATCGACGGTAGTGGCTTGCGTGCTGTACTTTATCCAAATGATGAACGACATCAAGCCCTTCGTGTTCCGCTACGGAATCCACGGCTTCACGGACTTCTTCCTGGCGTTTGGCATCATCATGTTTGCATTTGGAGGAGCTTCCTCCTTCCCCACCATCCAGAACGATATGTCTGACAGATCCAAGTTCAATACTAGCCTGCAGTACAGCTTCCTGGGTGAGTTTGTTGGAATCTTCATCATCATTGCCATTGTCAAGTGCGCTTAGTGTAGTGTAGTATATTAACATATCTTTGATGTTTCGTTTGTTAATTTCATCATCATTTTTTCTATTAGTTGTTTTTTATTGGAATGTAATTTTAAAAAATTTACATCTTTCATTTTCAATTTTTGTAATCGAGTAAAATTAATGAAGCAATATCGCTCTTTCGGCCCAGCGTACCATAAGTTAATTAACCTCATCAATTGGGCCAACGTGTATACTCTTTAAAATGTTTTTCATATATATTTCCGTTTTACATTACATTATTTGGATATTGCGATTTGCGATATTGTGTTAATTAAAAATGATTCAATTTTAATCGAAAACAAGTTTCTTTTACCTAACTTGTTTTATAATATTCTCTTTTATTTGTCGTGTTTTGTTAGCTCCCCCACCATTAGTTAATGCTCTTTACAAAACTTTTTTCTCATTCATGTTAGAATTATTATATTGTACTAGCGGTCCGCCCCGGCTTCGCCTATGGTAGTTACGTTTTCTCTCCATAAGAACCATCCTCGTTATTCAAGGAATATTACAAAAAATAATTATCGAAATCGGTCCACCCGTTCACGCGTGATGCCGTGAACAAGGGAAATACGGATTCATTTATACAGGGTGTCCCACTGTTGGTATACTAAGCTCAAAGGAGGTTATAGTTTTGCATACGCTGAGTACGTAAAAAATATTTAAAAAATTCCAGACTCATTTTTTTTTCAAATAGATGAATTCTTAAAAATCTATGTGTACACCCATAACAAGCAACCCGCCCATTTTAGCCACTAGCACGTGAGCTTTCATTTAAGATTATGTTTTCATAGACAAAATGCTCACATTAGAGAAGCGGTATACGACGGCTGCGCGAAGCTAGGGAAGAAAACATGGATTTTCAGGAAAAAAATATCAAAAAAATTTTGACGTAATTTTGTTGTTTATATATTTTTTACGTGATCAGTGTATGCAAAACTACAAGTCCCTTCGCGCTTAGTATACCAATAGTGGGACACCCTGTATATAGAGACTGGAGGTCCGTCCCGGCTTCGCCCGTGGTACATATTATTATTATTTCGCAATAAAAGGTAGCCTATGTCCTTTCTCGGGTATCAAAATATCTCCATACCAAATTTCATGCAAATTGGTTCAGTAGTTTAGGCGTGATTGAGTAACAGACAGACAGACAAAGTTACTTTCGCATTTATAATATTAGTATATAGAGATTTACCTCTTTTCTAATACATTATTATCCTTGGACAGCAATCCTGGCCCTCTACCTGCCAATCGCCATCGCCGGTTACGCAGTATACGGTGAAGCAGTAGCCCCCAATATCGCCGCATCTCTATCAGCTACACCATTGTCACTCGTGGGGAATGTGTTAATGGCTGTCCATTTACTGGCTGCTTTTATTATCCTGGTGAACCCAGTTTGCCAGGAGATGGAAGAGCTGTACAGTGTACCTAATGGTAAGTGAATTTACAATATTGTGTTATGCAATGAATCATGAAGTCCTCTAGAAATTAAAGGCTAAAAAATACCATGAAATCAAATACTAGAAAATACCATGAACTCCTCTTTATATATTTCTGGGGAAGTTTATACATTTGAATAGCGCGCCTAAAGATAAGTGGAGAAAATATGGGAACCATGTTATCCTATGAATCTGCATCAACGTACTTATATACTCATGTTGTTCAACTCCTAGGATTATCTAGAAATTTAAATAAGAAGTGGAACAATATTCTCAATTTTATTTCATACAATAGTTTTATCGTGTATCTGCTATCACATACAAATGGTGAAAACTGATCAACAAATCATTGAAAAACGTGCCTCGAATTTATACCTATTAATATGAAGCTCTGCCAACCCTATAAATACCAAACCCCGATTAAAACATTAAAAGGCCCACAAGGCAACTGTAACATTACCAATATATTACAAGTGTTGACAGGTAACCAGTAACCACTTACCATCAGGCCCTTTGCTTGCTCTAAATAAAATAAATCTCACACACTTTTTTTTGAAGTGAAAACTTCTTTAGCGGCGTTGGGTATAAAATCTTAAACTCGCGTCAGGACACGTGGCCTGATCGAAAAAGCGTAAGACGGATGGATATCAAACATAATCAAGTTTTCACTTCTGCCGGCACTCCCGGAGTGAACCCGTCTTTTTATTGAACGAACGATCTCGCCTGATGGTAAGCTGAGATGTGACTAGATAGAACTTCCCTAGAACTGACCTCTTTCTCCAGACTCCGTGGGCTACCGGACCCTGGTGCGGCTGTCCATCATCGCCGGGATCCTGTTCATCGGTGAGAGCATCCCGCGGTTCTACACGATCCTGGCGCTGGTGGGCGGCACCACAGTGGCTCTGCTGACCTTCGTGCTGCCTTCCTATTGCTACCTGAGCCTGCTGAATAAGGGCCCGGGTGAGGGACAGGCCCCTATGTGAGTATCAACTAGCTGTGCTCCGCGGGTTCACCCGCGTGGCTCCACTCCTGTTGGTCGTAGCGTGATGATATATAGCCTATAACCTTTCTCGATAAATGAACTATCTAACACCGAAAGAATTTTTCAAATCGGACCAGTAGTTCCCGAGATTAGCGCGTTCAAACAAACAAACTCTTTAGCTTTATAATATTAGTAGTTATAGATAATGTGTTTTTGTATGTATGTTTGACAGAAAATTACTGGACTGTTTTCATAAATTCAAAGCAAAAGAGCCCATTTTTGCTCATGCACATTTACAGCTGATAGCGACAACATGCCTTGCCTATGACATTTCTTAAGGTCTTGTATAATATGCTGGAAGTTGGAACCATATCGATTCAGTAATGAGATTATGATGTCAAAATATTTGAAGAAAGAGTTACTTTTGCTTTCAAAGAATTAAAGCTTTCAAAAATTATATTGGCTACATTTCCAGAACAATAAAATTTAAAACCTTGAAAATATACCAAACTCATATTTTCTCACCAGCACCGCCTCCGGCTGGACGAAGCTGTTCTGTTGGGAAGTGATCACGGTGGGAGTGGTGGGAGGGATCTTCGCCACTTACAGCGCTCTCAGCGCCATCTTCAGCACCGCACAAGCGATGCCGTGCTATCTGCGATAAACACACTTTTTGGGGTAATTACGGAGTGGGGAGAAAAAAAAACAAAAAATCCACATTTTTTGCATCGAGCTCACAGTTTTTTAGTTTTACGTGTCAGGCGTTTGAAAAAATACAAAAAATTGCATTTTTGAGCTCATTTTTTTGCAATTAGCTCAGTCTTCCCAGCTGGGAATATTCATTTGAGCTGATCGTTGTTGTAAGAAAAATTGTAAAAATCAAACGATCCTTCGAGGTGGAAATCACAATTTTCGAAACAACCCTACATTCGGAATTACCCTGAAACATTATTTTGAGAGCAGTGCGGATAAAATAATATGAACACAAAGGGCATTACACAAAAAATTGTAAAAACTTATTTTTTATAACAGCCCTAATACGAATTTGCATGTTTTATGCGTTTTACAGAGTTAATATACTCTGCTGTTTATTTGTTTGTTTTTACTTTGCTAATAGATATTTTATTATTAAGGTGTCCAAGAACCCATCGTAAAATCCTGCATTCTATATTGCGTTAACAGTTTGCATTTTTATTTAAGATATTGAGATCAAAATATAATATTTATACGGAAAGTTAAGATTCAATTAAATAAGATCTAATACTAGGTACGATAAGCTAACACTATTTTGTAATAATAGAAGTAGTTATTAAGGGGTTTTAGAGGGTATTCCCTTACTACTTTCGATCCGATAGTTTTCAAGTGTACCTAAATACATTAGTTTTTAATTTTATGTTTTCTACCTTACTTTAAATAAAGTCTTTTTAATATATCCGTGTTTTACTTGAGAATACCCTTTCTTTTTAATTCCATACCAATGAAACACAAAAAATAACTTCAGATATTATAGAACCTACCTAACCTACCTGTACCTACCTGTAAAACAGGTAAAACTTTGATTATATATAAACAACATTAACAATCTATTTTTTTTTCATATTAATGTTTTCAAATTGTTTCTCATCAAACGTTACATCATTAATTATTTTATAGAACGACCTTCCAAAATGAGAACACTCCATAAAATGGAGAATAACAAATACAAACTTATCAATTACATAGGTAATTAATGTATGTTTACATCAATATTACTGCTTCAAAAAAAACACATATTTTGTCAATTATTACAATTCATATTTCATTGTTTATGCTTAGGTATTTATTTTGTCTAAAATGGTCGTCATATACTTAAGAAAGACGGAGTAAACGATCATTATAAATAACATACAAAATTGTAAATGAATTTCAGAATCTTTTGTCACAGCCTCCTAATATAAAGTCAACAAATTGCAAACGTTCGTCATACTACTATTTTTCATTATAAAAAAGCCATTATTTTACCTCTATTCATATAGGGAAACATTACAATTTTCTTGCACATATTAATAAAAAAATCAATTATTTCTATTTGAAATATAAATCGTCATAAAATCTCCGTCGTCACCAATATTCTGTACAAGTGAACTCAGAAGAGATTACCACAGAGGTCATCGGGCACTCCGTGCACGCACGCCGTTAGAAGCACACGTATATCACATGTAAGTATTTTATTATTATTTATTATGCGAAACAATTTAGGAATTGCGAATTTTAAGCTATGCAAGATATTTTTTGAATGTAAAAAAATGACAAAAAATTTTTTGAAAAAAAAAATATAAGTTATACAAAAAAAACTTTTTTTAGTCCTTCCACTATTTAAAGTTAAGTGACTAATTTTGGAAAAAAATTGACTTAGTTAAAATTTTCATATTTCACGCAGTTTTGCGCTGGATTTGTTTAACCCCTTATCAACCCACACTTTGTAATTAGTGCGAGTGCTTATTGTATCTAAAGTATTTCGACTAAGGTCAACAGAACGTTCATTGATAAATTTTAAGTGGTGTAATAAGTTTAAGTTTGATTTTCTCAATTTGTCTGCAGCAGTTTACTTTAGGAGCAATTTTTTTAACTCTTCCCTGATTATCTTTTTTGTAAATTTTACGAGAAAATGACAAATAAAATCCGTTCAGATGCTCATTAGTTGTATGTGATGTACCTAGCTAATACGACTTTTTTATAAAACAAAGTAGGAACAACTATATAGCTGATGTAAAAAAAAAATAACTTTAAAAAAAATCTGCTGCATTACAAAAGTGTATGCTACACGTCAATCGACAGTTTAAATAGATCTTTAAATACAACAAAAAGGGGCCAAGGTCACCAGAAGATATTGTAAGTTACTTCCGAAGGCAATCTTTATCTAGTTCATAATATGTAAAATAGTTATAAAAATCAATAGCATTCTACACTTCTAATAATTATTCTATTCTTCTTTTAAATATGTACATAAGATTTTTTTTTTACACATATATCACACAAAATGTGATCAAAACTCATTGCTACATTCAAAATAATACGTCGATTTAAAACATCAACAATCAAAAAGAAATGCTTTTATAAGCAGTTACTATGAATATAATCAACCATTATGAATACAATAAAACCAACTTTATATACTTTCAAACATCCTTATCCGGCTGATGTAAAAGCTATGAGGGAAAATAATAATCCCAATGCACAATAATAGAACTTAAATCCTAGTCTACTATTAACCTAGAACCGTGTTTTGATACTCGCGTTCCTGACTTATACTGATAGGTCAACGTAAACTGTTTTCTATGTAGCAAAACAGTTATATTGACGTCAAAATTACATATATCGCACATTAGATCATCGATTGACATAAATTAGCTACGAATGTATACTATTTAGTATCAATGATTTAGATTTGAAATCCTGATGATAACGAAAGTCATAATATTTTATTAAAAAATTATGAATGAATTTAAGGGTATTATTTATATATTATTTATATATACGAATTTAATCAAAAATAATTACATATTTTAGCCTTTTGGAACTTTAATGCAATGAGTAAAAAAAATATCTACATACCTTTAAATTAAGTTTTAAATTTTTATGTATATATATCTAAACGTAAATTGTAAGTTATGGAAATGTGTCTCATATATCATGAATATTTCTTTCAGTATCAAAAATGGCACTAAGCTGTGTAGTAAGGGCCGTCGCACGCGCACACCGCACCTCTCTCGTCTCTTGTTGTCGTAGAGCACACACATTGCAACATAAAGGTATGCATTTATCCTATTTCTTTGATTTTTTATTTATTTATTTTTATAAAGAAAAGTCCTTGGTATGTATTATTTTAAGCTGAAACTGCAAAGGAGAGAGAAAATTTAAGAAAAAGTTGGATCTAATAACGATCTATTGATCGCCTACTTGCCTATAAACATTGAAAGTAAAAGGCAGGGAGAAAAAAAAAAAGTAATATAGAATATTCCAAACTGTACGAGACAATTAAAGCTATGCGAAATTAATATAATCCTTGTTTTAAAATAAAAGCTACATTTTTATAAAGCTTTTTTTTTTAAATAAGAGTCTGTAAGCTCACGCAATTATATTATACTGAATGTTACATGGCTTATTTTGCGAAGAACTTTTGCGATTGCACAAAATGATTTAAATTTTAACATTCATAATATAAAATAAATAAAATATATATAATAATATATTTAGCGAAAGCAAAGTCAGAGCATATTGCTAAGCTTGGTGAGAAACTTGCCCGACTTCCTTCGGGAACACGAGCTTTTTGGGCACTCGCCAAAGCTGTGCAAGGGAACTTCTGTCAGCCGTCCCTACCATCTCTGCGCATGGAGAATGACCAGTTGGCCCACACGGCAAAAGAGAAAGCTGATCTCCTTAGCTCCCTCTTCGCCGCAAACTCGACTTTAGATGACATGGGGAACTCACCACCTATCATCCCACGGCTTGAGGGCTCTATGCCGGACATCCGATTTACCCAGAGTGCTGTGCGTAAGGCACTGTTCGCTCTAGATGTCCACAAGTCGAGTGGCCCCGACGGTATTCCTCCAATTGTGCTGAAGATGTGTGCACCAGAGTTGGCACCGGTCCTCGTGCGCCTTTTCCGGCACTCCTACTCCACATGCGTTTTCCCGAATTCATGGAAGAAAGCATTAGTGCATCCCATCCCGAAAAAGGATATATATATATATATATATATATATTATTATTTATATATAATATATATATATATATAATATAAAGGCTTTATTTTATTTTGTAATCTAAGGGCTTTTGTAAATAATTATAAAAAAATGTAGTAGAATACTAAATGACTCGCTACACTTTGTAAGCACTTAGTTAGGAACGTACCTTTAATTTAATTGTGTAAAATATTTTCTGCCACTTAATTAGCTAAAATTCATTAAAATTAAAATGTATAAAATCGTAAAGTTCCACTTTCCATTTTTCATTAAACTACGAATAGCCTGGCCCTGGACACTTGTTAAAATTTTAATAAATTTATTAAATTCCACGCAAAGTCGCGTCTGCAAGTAGTGAATCCGTATGAGATACAAATGTTTACAATTACATCGATGTTTATCCAACAATTATTGACAACATAATATTATACCCCCTGCGGCGTAAAACTTATTCGTTGATAAGAACATGATAAGATTGACCAATTCTGATGAAACTTGTACTTGGACGTTGTAACAATTATTGATGAAATTATGTAATAGGTAACAACTTTGAGTGTTATGTATTTTCGAAATAAACATATATTTTTATCACTAAAAATCATCATCTACAAAAGAAGGAAGATAGGATAAAACGAAGATATAAATTAAACTTGGAATTAGAACGTGCATAGGTACGTTCCTACGTTCATAATTAGTGTCTAAAGTAGACGCGACAAACATTTGGGTATTCTTGATGTATAATGAACTAAAATAATACTTATTATATTTTCTCAAGTGTAGATTACTATATCAATAAAATAAAACTGACTTTTTGATGATAATAATTAATTTTATTAATTAGGTATATCTATCATTCTCCTGCTACATGTTGCGACTGTCTTTTAGCTTAGCGATTTCGCATTTATTTTCGTTTATTCTAATATTTTATTAATAAAGTTATTTTTTATATTTACAGGGCGTTTATACACCAAGAAACATGAGTGGGTGTCAGTGGACGGTTGTATTGGAACAGTCGGCATTTCAGACTATGCTCAAGTAAGTAGATTTTATTTACGACCAAGTTTAGTTGAAAATAAATAAATAGTTTGAGTTTTGACCAAAAGCATGGTCATGCTCACGAGATTTGCAATTGATGCTTTTGAAGTTTCATGCCTCAGAATAAAAAATAAACTTAGATAATAGCGAATTAATTAAACACCTTCTATGGGTGGAATAACTCGTAACATTTTCAAATGAATTATTTGTTTGATTTGATTTATATTAAGATGTAGTAACAAGTCACTATCAAAGGGCAAAGCTGTTCAAATTTGGGTTAAGATTGCTTGTTACAGTAATCGCAGGACAGAGGTCAGGCGCGATCGCTCTCACGCATTCTTATCTATTCATTATAATTATAAACCAACAGTACACGAGTATCTGTTATTTATTTTAATTAATTGGTGAGTTCACCTGTCGTAAATAATTATTTGAATAGTGAGTTTCAATAATTGTGCTAAAATATAAATCAAAACGTGATTGGTTTATAACATACCTATGTCTTACCTATAACAAAAATTAGGAATCCCTTGCTTCAACATTGAAGAGAAAATTTATTTCAATCAATGAACAGACATACAGACACTTGTTACACGTACCTCTCTTAAGGGAAATTATATGTATAAGTAAAAGTATCTTTATAGATTTGACCGTCTTGGTGAACCTCTAGCTTTTTATACCAAAAAAAGATAATTAAAAAAAAGTGAAATAGTCTATAGTTCGTGGAATCAAGAAGTTGCTTAAATAATATTCGTTCCGGTAAAGGATTGTTCTAAAGTCTTTTCGTTGTAGAATCAAGTGAAGAAAGTTTTCCTTAAAAAACTCACAAAGTACCTATAATAATAATACAGTATACTGATGTGGAAATAATAGGCTTAAATAAACAGTTCTTGAGCACTAGCTCGGCTCAAAGCAAACTTTGCCTTGCGTTGTGAACTGGAAAACGATATCTTTAAGAGGCTGAGTTCCCAAGTACAATATTGATGAACTTCAATTTCAGGGGTTGCTGCACATTGCAATATAATTGTGATTGGCAACATTGATTGAACTTTATCGGGTACCTAATTGCTATGAATTATTTGTTTTGAATATTTCGAAGGTTTATTCAAGCTTTTCGCATGAAAATAACGTACCGGGGAATTTTTTAAGGAAAAGGAAGGATTAGGAATTTTTTACCGGGGAAATCACAACAGCGAACCAACTAGGTATCTTTTTGAATTCTCTCGTTGACCTAACTATAGTAAAAGGAGTATAGGTGGTAGTCCAGCAATCCAGTCCATCTCTAGGTATGCCAGAATTCCAGAAATAATACATTTGCATTCTATTGTATTCTGGACTCTGGTGTGACTAAGACCATACAAATACACTCTCGGATTTTTAATATTATAATACTAATAACACATTAAGTCTATAGGTAGTACTTAAAGAGTTTTATCTCTTTTTAATCGATTTCTATTCTAATACTTCATTGTAACGGTGATACATATGGAAACAAATTTGCATGTTATCTCGCTGTTATCATAACAGTTGGATGTCTCCAGTTTTACTCAGAGCTTATCTTATTCATACTTGATCTTATTATTCGTAACCTCTAACGTTACCTAACGTGTACTTGGTAATTTATTTACAAATTAGCGGTCCGCCCCGGCTTCGCCCGTGGTACATATTTACGTTTTCTCTACATAAGAACCATCCTCGTACTTCAAGGAATATAATAGAAAAGAATTATCGAAATCGGTTCAGCCGTTCACACGTGATGCCGTGACAAAGCGAAACGGGTGCGGACCCGCCGCCTTTTTATAGCTCCCGCCGCGAAGCGCGTCGAACGCCGCAACTGATACACAAAAATAATCCTTATGGCATGTAATTCACGCGCGATGACTTATAGCGTATTTCATGTATAACTTTGGTGTTTCTACACCGATTTACATGATTCTTTTACTATAACCTGCCCAGGAGTATGAAGAATAATTGTGCCAAATTTCGTTAAAATCCGTCGTGTAGTTTTTGTTTCTATAACGAATATACAGACAGACAGACAGACAGACAGACAGACAAAAATTTTACTGATTGCATTTTTGGCATCAGTAGCGATCCCTTATCACCCCTTCATAGTTTTTTTTTAAATATATTTCATGCACAGAATTGGCCTCTCTACAGATTTATTATAAGTATAGATATAATAATTAATACAATATTATTTGAACTCACCGTGTGATGTTTCACAGATAAGATTCTATAAAGAATAAACAATATAAAATTCTAAAACAATCAGTTAATGATAGATGCTGCGCTGTTTTTCTTAAAGATAGATAGAAAGGGTCCAATTTACAATCAAAAGCTTTTCTTACAGTAATTAATCAAATTCAAATTCAAATTCAAATTATATTTATTTGCAAGAATGTAGTTACAAATTATAGATGTTTTTAATTACAATATTATGTGGCTAATACATTCTACCCATTGATTGGGTGTGCAAATATTGAAAAGAAAGTTGATTAGTCTAATTATTTAAATGTACACACAATTCAATTTTCACAATTACGCGAACGCACTACGTTTAACACGATTATATCACACACTTATCACACACAATTCAGTTTACACTACTTAAAAGTCATAAATTCTTCAATGTCATAAAATTGTTTCACCATCAACCAGTTCGTCAGTTTATTTTTGAAAAAATTTATTGGTAGTTCCTTGAAATCGTCCGGTATTTTATTATATATTTTAATAGCCATAAATATTACACTGTTTTTAGCTTTGTTAATTCTACACGTTGGGAAATGTAATTTGTTTTGGTATCTTGTCAACATATGCGAATTTACTTCTCCTTTCTTCTTAAAGTATTCCGGGTGATATTTTACAAATAAACATACTTCTCTTATGTACATGCAAGTTAAAGTAAGGATCCGTAATTTACTAAACAGAGGTCTACAACTGTCTCTTTGGTTCAAACCGCACAGAGCTCTGATACATTTTTTTTGTGAGACAAATACCTTCCGCACATCACAAGATTGTCCCCAAAGAATGATTCCGTACGAAAGTACAGAGGAAACGTAGGCATGATAAGCATTTATTGCTGCATTCATAGAAACAGTATCTCTTAAACGCCGTAATACGTAAACGAAACGATTAATTCTGTCACAAACGTAATCAATATGTTTGTTCCATTTTAGACCTTCATCCAACAAAACACCCAAGAATTTATGATGATCTACTTGTTCTATTACTTGGTTATCACACTTTATATTTAGGTTTATTTTGGAGCAATTCTTTGTATAAAATTGAATTATTTTTGTTTTTAATAAGTTAATTTTAAGATTGTTGTCTTCTAACCATTTTACAATATTTTTAACTGCTTCATTTATATCTCTCTCGTACGTTTCCTTTTCAGTACATTTAACAATTAGGGTAGTGTCGTCTGCGAATAAAACTGATTTGTGTTTCACTGATTTCGGTAGGTCATTAATATACAAGAGAAATAAAAACGGGCCGAGCACACTTCCTTGTGGTACACCTGATCTATTAGTTTTTTTTACTGATCTATATACGTTTCTTGATTGATTTACTATTTGTTGTATTTCCACAAACTGATTTCTATCCTTTAAATAACTAGCAATCCATTCTTTGGCAATTCCTCTTATACCATATTTATCTAACTTAAGCAAGAGTAATTCATGGTCTACAAAATCAAATGCCTTGCTCATATCTAGAAATATAGCGCTTACGGGTTTTTTTTCGATGAAGGCTTGAATTATTTCTTTCACCATATCAAAGCATGCTAATGAAGTGGAACTATTTTTCCTAAATCCAAACTGTTCTTTACATAAGATCTTGTTTCTATCAATATAATTTCTAATTCTTTCTAAGATTACTTTTTCAAATATTTTAGATATCACTGGTATTAACGCTATCGGTCTGTAATTCTTAATATCTTTCGGATCGTCTTTTTTAAATAATGGTTTTATCACTGATGTTTTCAGCGCGTGTGGAAAAGTTCCCTGTTCCATCGATAAATTTACAAGAAAAGACAACGGTTCGCAAATATGGTCACTGCATGATTTTAATATTTTTGTACTTATTCCATCTGTTCCTACTGAATTAGTGTTATTAAGTGATTTTATTATTTTACAAATTTCGTTACTGTTTGTAGGTGTTAAGAAAATAGTATTGCAACTTTCTGTAGTCAAAGTCTTTTTTATGGCATTTACATCAAAATTAAATTTTGTTTGATTTGTGATGTCAATAAAAAAATTATTAAACTGTTCGCAAATTTCATTCATTGAGTCGTATATTTTATTATTAACTACAATCTCTTCAATTTCTGTAATATTGGTTTCGTCATTAATATTATTAGATATCATTTGCCATAATGCTTTGTTTTTATTTTTTGCCAATTTAATAAATTTTTCACTTTGAATTTGTTTTGATTTAAGAATGCACCTTTTTAGTATATTTTTATATTTCACATAATGATTCCAACTATGAGTATACATTTTTTTTATATATATATTTTTAAGATAAAGTTGTCGCTTTCGTATACAACATTTCTTCAATCCTTTTGTTATCCAGTTAAGATTAGATTTTCCTGTACTTCTCTTTATCTTAATAATAGGAAAACAAAGATCATAAAACAGTTTGAATAACTCATAAAAAGCATTGAAGCATTCATTTAAGTTATTAAATTCATGTATTTCAGAGAAGCTTAACGATGACATACATTCACAAAATTTACGAATATTCTCATTACAGTAGTCTCTTTTTGTTTCAAACCAGGATACATTTGTTTTGCGCTTTATCATACTAACTTTTAATATCTGTGCCGTTTCATGGTCTGACAAACCGAGGTGTAGTACTTCTGTATTCACATTTCTTTTTATATTTGTTGCTATTTGGTCTATGCATGCATTTTTCCTAGTAGGTGTTTTTATTAAGCATTCAATATTAATCAATAAACATGCCAAACGCCACACACACACGCCACACACAATGGAGAAACAAAATTATAATAGGTATGTGGGTTTTGGGGCCAATGGTTTTCACTTTTCATAATAATAATTATGACATTAAAGAACTTCTAGTGCCTTGTAATAATATATCATAAATAATTTGGAAAATCCAAAAGTGCACGCCTCATAATTTTTTTTAAATAAATATTTATTAATTATTATTTTTGATTATTTAATTACAATTAAACCACATCGAATCAGACCCTGAAAAATGAAAGGGTTCTATTCCTGAGCATACTCAAGCGTAAGAGAAAAAAAAGACTCGATTAGTAAAGTATTTCGGTCGCTATCGTGTTAACAAGAAAAAGGATCCGCACATACAGACACACGGACGTCCAAGACAGAACTTTTTTAAACTGTTTTTTAACTAGTTTAAATAACAAAAATGACATCAAAAATATCATGAACGTTAAAAATAGTGTTTTTTCTTAATATGTGTGTGTATGTATTATCTTACAAGTGCAATGTATGATACATAAAGACATTTTAAGTTTGAAAAATCAGATGTTTTGCGCGAAGTGACAGTACCACCTCAACGCTTCGCTTATGAGGCGTGCAAAAGTACGCAATCATTTTAAAACGATAACGGACATACAGGCAAATGTTGTTTTAGCACACAAGCATCCTCCATTTGCGACAGTCAAACTATCACAGCACTATTAACAGAAATCTCATGACTGTTTCCAGGAAGCCCTAGGCGAGGTGGTGTTCGCGCAGCTCCCAGAAGTGGGCAAGGAGATCCGAGCTGGTGAGGAGTGTGGAGCCCTCGAGAGCGTGAAGGCGGCTGGGGAAGTGTACTCGCCTGTGTCTGGATTGGTAAGCTGATAAATAGCACTACTTGCTTATTACCTCATATTAATGCAGACTCAAGAGATAAATTATATTCTTCAGTATTTTATCATCTGTGTTACAATTACTATGTGTTATAATACAATTCATATCTTAATAATCAATAATTTGCATTGTAGGTATGCACATTTTCAGTTTGTTATTCTGGAACGATTTTATAAATTGCCAAACGTATCAATAATTCAATAGAATCTTATGAAGGGTTAGATTTTCAATGTCAACCATTTGTTTATTTTGTATTGTTTAATGAGGTGAACTCTGAAAATTCAAAATACCTGAAATTATCTAACAATAACTTGTTCATCAGGTAACAGAAAAGAACGACGCCGTGGAGTCAAGCCCGGCGCTGATCAACAAAGCCTGCTACAGCGAGGGCTGGCTGTTCCGGGTGAAGCTGTCCACGCCGGAGGAGCTGCAGCAGCTCATGGACCAGACCTCCTACGACTCCTACCTCAAGGACTTGCACTGATCGTAACAGGACTGTAGCGACGATAGATATTGTTTATTTGTAAGGCGAGGTGGTTGTGTATAGGGTGATTGTGACGGTCATACAACTTGTTAGCAGTTTTACAAATGAAACGATCCTACCTTTAATAAATATGGCTGTGTTTTAACAAATTTCAATGACTCAATATTGTATAAAAAAATTCTGTTTTACCTAGTGTAAGAAATAAGAAAGTTTTTATACTATCTCAATATTAGAAAATAATCTGCACTGTTGTATATGACTACCGTAATGTAAGTAAAAATAAAATACAATTATTTAATAACCGTTTTATTTCATGACCACAAATATCTGCTCGTAATTATAACAATAGCATATAGCTTATATGCTTCTAATATGGTAAGTGCAAACAACGTCAAAGTTCGACTATTAGGACCTACATTTGTGTTCGAATAGTGCAATATACACAAGATCGAGCTGTTATTGCAATACACCTACACCACGAATAGGTATTCCTATAAATGCCGCGACTGTAAATTGATCAAAGGAATACCTACATTTCCTCTGATAGTAATATTTACATCAAGCGACCGGCTTCACGTTATTTGCTATAAAGATTGAAATTGAAAATGCAGTTCAAGTCGGGAATAAAAAAAATGTTTTAAAGATGTTCAATGGACAATTCCTTTCTATAAAGATAAAAGGCTCCAATTGCGCCTCTTAGTCAAAACTTTTCTATCATTCCTTCTACGTGAATTATTTAAGAGCAGCCGCCCCCGAGATGATCTCGATCAGTTCTCTCGTAATCACAGCTTGTCTCGTCCTATTGAACAGTAGCGTGAGCTTGCGTATCATCTCCTCCGCGTTCTTGGTGGCATTGTCCATGGCAGCCATGCGGGCGGACTGCTCGGAGGTCGCGCCCTCCTTCAGCGCGTAGTACAGGAGCGCGGCTAGCGTCCATTCTGCGTAACACTCGAGTTGGTCCGCATCGACGTCGTCGAAGGCGTTTATGTTTGGCGCACTCTGGAAAAGAGATCATTTCAGATGTAATAAAATGTAAATGGATATGTGATTGAAGTCAGGAATAGGATTCTGTCTAATAAACCTATATTATAATAATTCTGAAAGCACAGAATACGTAATAGTAGCTAGCGCTACTAAAATACTGAATAATAATTATTAATCGGAGAGGATTGATTAATTGCCCCGTAAAGTATATAGGTATCTTATAATACCTAAGAATAGGTACCTATTGTAAAAGACACCTTCACCAAAGTACCTACCTATTTAGAACCAAAGTTGGCAAGCCGAATAAAAATAGCAAAAATAAATAAAATAATTTTATAAAGCGAGATATTGAGGAACTATAATATTATTTTCCATGGTTTTTCTTATGTAGCATAACCATTTTCCAATCATTTGATTCTAGCGCCATCTATTCGATTTCATAATCATTACGGGATGGCAACTGCAGTGAAACTGCTGCAATCAGTTCCTATCATTTGTAGCAAGTAGTTCTTTTGCTTATCACAGAGGGCGCTGTATGGTTATCAGCACATAAGTATTTGTATATATATATATTTTGTATTGGTATTGGGGTTCACTGAAAGGTTACAATTTAGTTATTTATTTCTGTCCAATTGCCTTCAACATGAGCATTGTTCCGCTATAATGTATGGTATGCCAGACTCAGACTATACCATAGGTACCAGAATATTATTATTTTGGTGTTCATGGCAAGGTTTTATCTTCTTATATATAAAAATGAATCGCAAAATGTGTTGGTAAGCGCATAACTCGAGAACGGCTGAACCGATTTCGATAATTCTTTTTTTATTATATTCCTTGAAGTACGAGGATGGTTTTTATGTAGAGAAAACGTAAATATGTACCACGGGCGAAGCCTATGTAGATAATTGACAAAAAAATAAGCTTTTCTTATGCCTACTAATATTATAAATGCGAAAGTAACTGTCTGTCTGTCTGTTACGCTTTCCCGCTTAAACCTCTCAACCGATTTTGATGAAATTTGGCACAGACAATCTTTAGACCCTGAGAAAGAACATAGGCTACCTTTTATTGCGAAATAATATGTTCCACGGGCGAAGCCGGGGCGGACCGCTAGTAATTAATATAAATAGCATAGCATAGAGCTACCTACCTACTAACTACTAAGTACTAACTTCCAAATGCATATCTGTATTCCAAATTTCAAATCAAAATCGATTCAGTTTTTTAAGCCTATCAGATAGATAAGGTTACTTTAATGCAGTAACTATGTAAATAAATAATTTTGTATCTGAATTAATACCCACCTCGATTTTAAACTTATTAAAGAAGGGAATAACCGTCAGCTCATACTTGACGGGTGAGAAGTATTTGTTAAAGAATATTTCACCGAATTCGTACAAATAGCCCGAGTCTGCTATCGCCGCGGCCATCACAGAAGCGTCTGCGAACACTGGTGATACACGGCCTATCTGTGAAGACGAGTATAAATAATTTTCAATGAAATGGTCTTATGCAGGTGAAGAACTAGCCAGCGTATATAGTTATTATACTACTAGTGCCATCATTTATTTTTGACTATTTTGGTTTGGTGGAAAAGGCAAATAATAATTTTCTAAAATTATAAGCTATGTTGAAAAATATATAAGCTAGTAAAATGGGTAGGTATAGGTAACACAATTTTTGGAGCAGTGCAAGACCAAGAGGGCCGTATAAAATACTAGCTGCTCCGCGCGGTTTCACCCCCGTGGATCCACCCCTGTTGGTCGTAGCGTGATGATATATAGCCTATAACCTTCCTCGATAAATGGGCTATCTAACACCGAAAGAATTTTTCAAATCGGACCAGTAGTTCCCGAGATTAGCGCGTTCAAACAAACAAACAAACAAACAAACTCTTCAGCTTTATAATATTAGTATAGATTTAGTATGATAATTCATCACATCCCATAAAAATACTGATGACAAACAAAACAAAATGGCTTATAGCCATAAGGCCGCGCGCACTGTATGCCGATTGTATCTTTTATTTTGTGTCGTCTTAATCTTGTATTTCCTATACAGTGAAGAATAAATAAATAAATAAATAAATAAAACATTTATTATGCCTTAATGTAAATAAGTAGTATGAAATTGCGGATTATGGGCGAAGCTGATCAAGCAGGACCAGGTGATAAAGTCGTTTCACGAATGCATCAGGCTCCCTTTCTACATAAAAAAACACTAACATCTCTAATATTAATGAGCATATTCTCCGAGAAGGTCCTGCGCAGCATCCCGCGCGACTTCTCCCCCACACAGACCAGCTTGTGCGTGGCGCCGTCCGCCTTGCGCGCCGCCATCTCCCTGCGAATGCGCCGGGACACGCCGCTGTGCACGCCGCCGCAGAGCCCTGGTTTCAGGAAAGAAAATATGTTTATATTGGACACATTTGTGTAATTACAAATAACTGGTCCTTAATAACACAAGATCATGATCATCGAAGCGTTTCATGATCATTGAGTCCTCTTCGACCCTTCGTCTTTAAATAACAGTTTTAAAGTATGAAAGGCGTGGAAAAATGTTACAAGTGCAATCGATGTAAACAAAAACGAAAACTGAAATCACAAAAACGCTCAGGAAATGACGATCCATTTTTGCTAAAAAAACATTACACAAAAGATTTGGCCTCTGATCATTTTGTAATTGCTAACATTATTGAGTCATTTAATAGAAACATAACATTAATATTATGTATGATGAAAGCTATAGTACATATTACATTATTGTCGGAATGTCGCGTAAAATGCGAAATTCCCATACTATTAAGTAGGTACACATATTTGTACTAATATTATGACCTTTTGGCATCGCGTGTATACCGGAGCAGAGCGTGGAGGAAAACCAACTAGTATCATCAATAAAATAAAATAAAAACCGGCCAAGTGCGAGTCGGGCTCGCGCACAAAGGGTTCCGTAGCAGCAAATATAATAAATTACAGTTAAATCAACCTATCTCAAAAACTATAAGAGATACTTTGATCAAACCAAAAATCGTTGAAAGAGTTAATTAGCATGCATCACCTCTATTTTTTTTAGAATTTTATACCCCGTAGTTATAAAAATAGAGGGGGGGGGACATACTTTTTACGACTTTGAGAGCTGATATCTCAAAAACCGTTCACTTTAAGAAAAATGTTTTTTAGAAAACTTTATATCATTTTAAAAGACCTTTCCATTGATACCCCACACGGGTATGTACATCGAAAAAAAAAAATTTCATCCCTCAGTTACATGTATGGGGGGCCCCACCCCCAATTCTTTTTTTTACTATTTAGTGTCATATTTTTGTAGCGGTTCATACAACACATATTCCCATCAAATTTCATCACTGTAGTACTTATAGTTTCCGAGTAAATCGGCTGTGACAGACGGACAGACGGACAGACGGACAGACGGACATGACGAAACTATAAGGGTTCCGTTTTTGCCATTTTGGCTACGGAACCCTAATTTTATAATATCCACGGATACAACCCTAAAGCTGTTCCATTTATTCGTCATTGACCCCTTCTGTGTGACGTATTAACGCTCCTATCACAATGTAATTAAACAAAATATTATTTATTTTAAATAAATCTGTAGCTGATATTATACATTAATTATCTTTGAAATGGTTTATGATTGTTGTCAGTTTATTAAAACGGCAAAGAATTCGTTCGTTTGATTTTATGAAATTGTCTATACACAGAAATTTATTTTAATCCGGGAAACAAGATCAATCAACTTCACTTAAGTTTAGTTAGTGCAGTCGAAATGAAACATAACAGTACCTACACCAATTTCAAATTCTTTTCAGCAGGAAAATAATTGACAGGAAACATCCGTTGCCCACTGTGACTTATGCATTGTAATTTCGTCCATTACTTAATAGGAGAAACCTTTGATAATGAATCGATAATTTCACGTACTTGGCACACGTACTGTAACTGATCGTGTTGTCTAATCACATAGCTGGGGTCATCATGTCGGCGGTCGGAGATAGCCGGATATCTCAGCTTCGCGCCTGTGTAGTGTGTCCACGTGTCGCTTATCTGCTGATTGGACTGCGCCAAACTTTTATTGGATTGTTCGAGATAGTTTTCGATTCATTAATAGTTACATAAATAGGATCAATTTAAAATCATGAGACATGAAAGGGAGAAGAGTAGAAGTTGATTATATGAATATTTTCGGGAGTACAGAAGTTGCTTGGTTTGTAATTTTTTTTAAGAGAGAAAATATCTTGTGGTATTCAATTTTCATAAAAGGTAGTTTTCGTTGTGTGATTAAATTTTAAATAAATAATACGACTCTTTAATAACTTGTCTTTCACGTTCTGGCGGTAAACGTGTGAGGTATTCACTTTAAAATTATGTAATTGGTGTTATCACAAAATTACTTCATAAACATTGAACAATTTCACATATTTTGTTCTATGACCACTCTATCCTTGACCAGCGGAGTACAGTTTATAAATTCAGGCCAGACAGAACGACGACCTGACCCTAATTATAAGTTTATCCTTTGCAAATCGAACCTCGATCAGACGTCATTGCAACGTAGAGCCTCTTCGCCTTAGAGTCTTCTATTTTAACTTCTTCAGGCTTCACTTCTGGCTCCACAGCTTTGTCGTCTGGCTTCTTGTCGACGGGCCCTTTGACCAGTTGGCTGGACTCGTAGAACTTTCGAGGTCCGTAGCCGAAGGGCCTCGCCGCTTTTAGCTCCCGTTCAGCTTTAGTGAACCTGGGTTAACGGAGATAATCATAAAAGTAGTTTTATTTAGGTAAAATATTTGCATAATATAATGTATTTCAATTGTGTTTTTATTTAAAGGATTTGGTATTTCCCAAAATGTTAATATTATATTTTTTATAAGTACCTAATACATTTGATTACGTTAACCTTTAGGGTAATAATTTAAGTACCTGAATATCACTTATTTAAACAAACTTAGTTCTGTGCTTTTTTAATATGAAATAATACCTAGAAACATCAAAAATCACCACGAAAGCCCATTAAACCTGCATAGTGTAACCCATCATTATTATTAAGTGAAAGATAAATTGTAACTGTAAAATAATTGTCTCACTTGCTGGCTGACACCATTTTCATGGTTTTGGTAATTTTCTGAATGTTCTTGATAGATTTTAATCGCAGGGATACTTGTTTTAACTGAACCATGTTTTACGTTTCCTTATTTATACATTTTGAAGTTACTAGTCATGATGACAGTTTTATGCCACATTACATTCATAGATTTTTAAATTTATAAGAACTCCTTTTCATAATATAAATGATATTATGAAAACCACAGATGAATTTTATATAAAATAGGTAGGGCATTTGACCGCTATCCTGCCTGATGTAAAGCAGTGATGCGATCTATTTAAAATGTACAATCTATTTAGTATGTAAGTATGTAAAGTATTTTCATGAAGTAATTTTCTTTTTTAGGTGCGGTTAGTTCCGTACCGAAAGGGTTAAACGTCTTCAGGTCTCCAGGTGTCGGTCTCCAGGTTTTATCTCATAAACCGTGATGACATGATGTATTTCAGTTGCAGATAACAACAAATACAAAAAAAGAAAAAAAATATATTAAGGGGGGTTCCCATATAGTACGGAACCCTTCATGCGCGAGTCCAACTCGCACATGGCCGGTTTCTTTATTTAATTAGGTACCAATATTTAAATGGATACCTATATACTTACATATATGTATATATATATATTATGACTTTGTTTTGTATGTTTTATTGCTGTTGTATATATAGACTTCGCATAATATTATTGATATGTAATATTATTTACATTAAACAACATATTTTATTCTTATGGATAAACAACAGGCAACACTTGCAAACATTTCACTCGTGTTTGTTTATATTAATGTTTTCCCAAACCTCGCCACTAACATCATTATCTATGGTGACTACAATTACATATAAATTACCTTAACTGATACCGATATTATAAAAAACAAGCGAAACATAACCAAACAAGTTATTATGTTGCGTAATTTGTTGTATCGCGAATCCGAAGGTCGACTTCACAGGCGAGATCAGTTTTGACGCCGCTCATTTATCGACCTCAGATAGCAATAAGATTTTTGTTATTGTTGATAACATTGTTTTATGTACACGAGAAATAGGGAGGCTCTAATATATTATTATCGTATGCAAAGATCAACATGTAAATAAAATAATAAAAATAAGAACAATATACAGTACCTATACTGGCTTGATATTTAAATTATATAAAAGGTATGTTTTGATTTTCCTAACAGGCACTGCATGTAAGATCTTAAAATGTAGTAGATAAGTACATACTTAATGGTGCAAGAAATTATTAAGTTTACTTCACGACCCTTTACAGTTTATTCTCGAAGTAGTATATTACGTGATATTATGCAAGATACTGGAAATAATTGAAAAGGTCTGTAAGTGTCACTTATCGGGAAACTGCTTAAAAGCGGTTCATTACATCATACCTATAAGGTACCAACTTGTGATTATTATAATATATTGTTCTATCAATCAACCCTTTGTGAACAGGGTTAAAATATAATCATAATAATATGCAGTTATATTCAAGAAGCAATTAATTGGAACTTTAAGTTTTCACACAATGAAAGGGATTGCTACTAACTGCAGTAAAGTTATTAAAATAAGGGTCGATTTTTCAATGCTTGGATAAAACTTATCCGTCCAATAAAGTATTACACGATAATATTAAAATGTCACATAAACTGTTAAATACGGGCAATTAGAATACGTTTTTAAAATGGTAGTTTTATACAGTATTCGATGAATAAGTTTTATCCAAGCATTGAAAAATCGGCCCTTAGTGTACTAAATACCCTAGTGCAGAAGCTCATATATCCTTAATAAAGGAGTGCTCATTTTCTACACACATAAGTAAATAATCCACAGAAAATAAATATTTTTCTTTATTTACCAATTACCATCGACCCTACAGAATATGCATGCATGCAATATGATAATTTCACTCGACATTTTCAGCTCTTACTCTCTTTCCATGAACTTATATTCCGTAATGGGTAGCTGTAAAAAATTACAATGGACTTCTAGTCAAACTAATTATGTACAAAGAATATGATTAGCATTAGGTAACATTTTTTTACATAAATTCGACGACTTATTGGTGCGACAGTAAGGAAAATATAAAACCTGATGCACCGATGTTAAAAATATCATTAGGTTAAAATTGTAATAAAAATTATTATTCGTTACATTTTGTTAAACTTCGGTAACCTTTATTTGTAGAAAAGTTTTATTATGTTTACAAAACGATATGTAAAGGATCTCGTCAATACAAAGCTTATTTTAACATTACGGAATTAATGGGTACGACCTTGTCGGTGCAAACTAATTACATATAATATTTATAAACACTTCTACAAGACTACAAGTTTGAGGCTGGAATAACATCGGTCATGAACGAGTCGGCATTTGCTTCGAGGGTTGTGGACAATTTATTGTTCTTAATTTGTAAATAGAAGGGAAAGATCTTAAAATATGAATAACATTTTTTTTCAGGCTGTTTCCATATTTCCTACATCCTTTACAAAAATGTAAACATTACTTGCTACCTGCTTTCAGAATGAAAACTTAATTTAAAAATAAATAGCCGCTATTACGCTTGAAATATCGTATATTATGACAACTCTTACTTTTTATTTATTAGCTGTATTTATATATATATTTACTAGCGGTCCGCCCCAGCTTCGCCTGTGGTAAGTACCTACATGTTTAAACTATCCTATCTCTCAAGTTGGATTGAACTGCACATGGTGTGCGAATTTTATTATAATCGGTTAAGTGGTTTAGGAGTCCATTGAGGACAAACATTGTGACACGAGATTTATATATTATGTACCTAATACCCATATGGATGTTGACCACGTATGTGAGCTGTATTTACGTAGTAACTATTTTATTATCTGTGGCTACATGCTCCAGTGACGTCACCACATCGTCACGGCAGATCTACGTCGCAAATAATCTATCTTTTCTATACAAATATTATAAAGAGGAAAGGTTTGATTTTTTGTTTGTTTGTTTGTTTGTATGAATTGAATAGGCTCCGAAACTACTTGGCAGATTTGAAAAATTCTTTCACTGTTGGAAAGCTACATCATTTCTGAGTGACATAGGCTAGGTTTTATCCCGGAAATCCGACGGGAACGGGAACTATGCGGGTTTTTTTTTGAAAACGCGGGCGAAGCCGCAGGCGGAATGCTAGTCTTATATATAAAAATGAATCGCAAAATGTGTTGGTAAGCGCATAACTCGAGAACGGCTGAACCGATTTCGATAATTCTTTTTTTATTATATTCCTTGGAGTACGAGGATGGTTCTTATGTAGAGAAAACGTAAACATGTACCACGGGCGAAGCCGGGGCGGACCGCTAGTCTTATATATAAAAATGAATCGCAAAATGTGTTGGTAAGCGCATAACTCGAGAACGGCTGAACCGATTTAGATAATTCTTTTTTTATTATATTCCTTGAAGTACGAGGATGGTTTTTATGTAGAGAAAACGTAAACATGTACCACGGGCGAAGCTGGGGCGGACCGCTAGTACTAAATAATAATAATATGTATCTCGAAAATATAATATATATTATTTATAATTCTATAATTTTTTTTTCTATTATTTATAACTTTTATCTAATAATATACTATTTAACTAAATTTAAAATAAATGATAGAGCTTTTAAGCCCAGAACTTGCTTATTTGAAACAGTTCCGTTTGAACTCTACATTTTTAATTACTTTCGTTACATTTACTAAAATCTGCCAAACTGCTAACAATTATAATCATAATAACTGTAGTAACTGTGTGTTGTATAAGTATATCAAAGTTTTATAACAAGTATTTAGACGCAGAACCCCATAAAAAGGGTCAATTTACTAACGACCATGAATAGCTGTTATAATTCATCAATAGCGTATTGGTTATAAGACGCAATTTCAACCGAATAGCATCGGCTATCATTGTACTACGTACAAACACTTTATATATTAAAAAGAACATTACATAATCACGAACTTTAGCTTACATATTATTTTTTCAAGCCTCGAAAGGATCTATGTTACTATCACCACCTTAAACTCACAATAAATCTAAGTAGTCGAAGGAATCGAAATTATGCTACCAGAAATAATTGATTTTTAAAGTATCTACATAATATTAACATATATAAACATTAAACAGGCTGGATTTACATGGTTATAGGACATCGGCAGGTTTTGGTGAAAGCAAAAAGTAATCTTAATTTCTTTGGGACGAATTTAAATAGTCCTTTCACCAAAGATAAGAGCGAAAATAATAACCCTATAATATGTTTTATGTAGGATATAATTATTACAACTTTACAATAAAAATACGAAAAGCCTTCTTGGTTACTGGTTCATTTTTAACAATTTAACATGGTATATTATAACTGATGAGGATATTTATGATTACAATTATATTCTTCCATATAACAAAACTATTAAAACAAATCAAAAGCAAGTCAAAATTGCATCCATCACAAACTCTACATTTCTACAAACGAGAGCTTTACGAATGACGACATCCTTTTTTAAAATGTTTTAGGTCTTAAGTACTTTTTTTAAAACAACATGGCAAAGTGCACTTGTATGTCAGTGATTATAAATACTGTTTTTATTTAAATAACTTTTTTAAAACTTTTAGATGTTATTTAAATAAAAATAATGTATCGGTAGAAATCTATAATAGCAAAAATCATAAATAATAGTAATTATAGCAATGATCTTATTTGGACAGTATGAATAATAATTATATCATCTATATAAACTTATATTTAACACCGATATTCAAAATATTTTTCTCCATACAAGATAGTCGTATCGATATAAAATTGTGAGTTAAAGTTTACAAACACAGGGGTTAGCTTGTGACGTCATCCGGCGCGATAAAAGCGGCGCACGCGCTGCTGTTTCGTTTCTATTGCGACCGCGCCTCTTGCTGTGGTGGTGCTCGCGACGCTCTGACAAGACCGCCAGACAAACAAACGACCAGACGATCGGACCACCAGACCAACAGACAAGCATGGACATCCAACAGCCACAGGAGACGCTGTCATCCTCCCCACCTGATAAGGTACGGCTGGTGCAATTTGCGAAATTCTGTATTGTTTTTTTTGGAAAAATTTATCGTGATTTCTATTTTTTTTTTGGTTAATTATATTGAATGAAAATGTTGTGTAAACTTACAATGTAAACAAATTATTAAGTTTTCTATTGTTTTTAAGTTTTATTAGACTAAACTCGTTTAATAAAGTAAACATAATATTTTCGTAAACATAAATTCTTAATTTTGTACATGTATTTTTCTGTATACAGATGTATATCTCGCTGTAAAAAAAGTGTGAAATCTTTATAAATTAATGTAATAATGTCTATTGTGCGATTGTTATATAAGTTTCCAGAACTTAATGCATTTAAATAATCATTTAAAATGCGCAAACAGAAACTCAACTGAACAGGTGTTATACTTCAAAGCCTAGATACAGTATAAAAAGTAAATTCTATTTTACAAATGAAATAATGTAGAAATAGTATATGTAGTGGGGTGATACCAAATCTAACTACAACATCTATATACGAAACCAATGAGTAATCAATACTGGTAATTTAATAGCTCTATTTAAATGTCATACTCAAGACGTTTTTTCTGAAGTAGTGGAACGCGGAAAACGTTCGAGCAAAAACTTAATGTAAACTCGTTAACTAGAGGAAGTAAATAAACAATTTTATACTATATACAGGCAAACAGTAATAATATGCCAGGAAAATACCTAATAGCATGTTATTCTTCATTTTTTGTGTAAAAACTTATAAGTAAATTGTTATTGTACCGCTATCGCCGCTTTTGATTACCCAAAACTTCGCATGTAAACACGTATATTTAAAACATCTGTTATGTAACAGTACCGATTAAACTTACAGAAGCTTTATCTAGTGTTTTCCAAAAAGCTTCAATAAATAATAATACTATATGTTCCATTCAAAAGATTGTTTGGTACCTACATAATATCATGATGTCGCGTTGTGTCGTAATTACAACTATTTGTTTTAATTTTTACTTCTTATTCTGTTTTAAATTATATTTTTTTATGCGAGCTATAATTTTCGATGATAACTGGATTACCGACTTAAGTGTATTAGCACAGACTAATAATAATATACTACGTGGTATCTCCTTAAATACGCAGTGGCCTGCAAGTGAGGATGCCGTAAAATATGGCCTTTGCTTAAATAGATTGTAAATTATATTAGAGACTCATGAACACACAATAATAACGTTTAAAAAAACATTGTTTATTAAATTTTAGTGGTCAATTCGCTATAAAAAGCTTGAAAATATTAATATTAAAAATGAAAAGATAATAAAAACTAAGATAAAAAGTCAGAACTCTAGTAAATTCTATAATTATAATATTATCCTGTTATCCATCGTAAAAGCTTATCAAGGATTAAGTGTTGAGAAAAATACAACAATAGACTCTAGATACAATCTATATCATATATGTATCTCCTTAATTATTTTTAATTATTTATAATCTCTAGAATCAGTTGAACACGTATTTGCATACAAGATGATACCATGTAGTAACTAATTTCGCGAGATAAAATAAATAAATAAAAAATAATGAATTGTTTAAAGTGGATTTAAATTTATAAAGTGGATTTGTTAAAGATCAATCAAATGTATCGATGCCATAATATTAGTAGTAGCATATTCATTAGTACGTTTATACAAAACTTATAATTCCGGAAGTATTAAAAAATAAAGCAATTGCAAATGAAACGAATAACAAAATCTTTCAGTACCATCCCTATTTTTGCGCATAGGTACCTACCAACAAGCACCAATAACATTACGATCGTGGCGTCATAGCCGGCACGCTTGGTTTCGTCCTTAATTATTATTATCTGTGATCTTACTTATCGTTGGTCACATTGGTCACATCGAAGTACAGCGTAACACTCGCAAGGAAATCAACATATTAGGAGAAAGTACCAGAACATGAGCAATACGGCTGACATTATACATCATTTCGTATCACATGTCAAAGAGCAGAGGCTATCAGCAGACACTAAAACCAAGCACTCCCCACTCGGGATATCTTCCAAACATTCAATGGAACGATCGCCTTATCGACATCGCAATTCGATCGATGTATATAAATACATTGACCCTAATTTTGACATGAGGTGATAAAACTAAATATATGTATATAATTTAGATATTCATTGGTGACTGATTTGTTCAATTGAGATCACAATTGTCTCGTAATAGATCATTGCGGAAAATGTAAACATGAATTTGTTTTTAAAACTTAGTTCCTTACTTTCATCACGAACCTTACTTATCCTTTATCTTATATCCTCCCTCTTTATAATATCCTCCCTCTATCTTACTTTCTTATACCAGACAAAAGTATTTTCTTTCCAGCCAAAGTTAATTCATGGCGGTAACTACATAGCCGAGGGTCGTGACTCCAGCAAGTCTACGTGGCTGCTATTCGCCCCGGGGACAAGGGACGAAGCTGGTTCCTTAGCCAGGTTCTTGAGCGTCTTCTCCAGACATGGAGTCAACCTTAGCCACATCGAATCTCGATCTTCCGCCAGAAGGCCAGGCTATGAATTCATGGTGGAGTGTGTGCACGGTTCTGGAGATTTTGGAGCCGCTCTTGAGGAACTGAAGAAAGATACTGGCTATTTAAATATTATTTCCAGAAATTATAAAGACAATAGAGGTAAGACACCGTTAGCTTTCTCGATATATACCTTCTTCAAAAAATGTACTTATTTTAAATCTCAACTCTATCCACGAATGCATATTTTATTACTTACAGCTGCGGTACCATGGTTCCCCCGTCGTATTCGTGATCTGGACAGGTTCGCAAACCAGATCCTCTCATACGGTTCTGAGCTCGACTCCGATCACCCAGGCTTCACGGACGCAGTGTACCGCGCCAGGAGGAAATACTTCGCAGACATCGCTTACAACTATAAGTACGGACAACCCCTACCACGGGTTGATTACACGAAAGATGAGATAGCCACTTGGGGAGTCGTGTTCAGGAAGCTGACAGAGCTGTACCCCACTCATGCTTGCAAAGAACATAATCACGTCTTCCCACTCCTCATTGAGAACTGTGGATACAGAGAGGACAATATTCCTCAACTTGAAGATGTTTCTAATTTCTTGAAAGGTAAATTGATGTCACGAAATAACTTTACAAATTGTTGCAATTTTTAAATATACATTAGCAGTATTTTCGAAAATGAACCCCATTTCTTCTCTCCTCAGACTGCACAGGCTTCACGCTCCGGCCGGTGGCTGGTCTGCTCTCCTCCCGCGACTTCCTCGCTGGGCTGGCGTTCCGCGTGTTCCACAGCACGCAGTACATCCGCCACCACTCCCGCCCCCTCTACACCCCGGAGCCAGACGTCTGCCACGAGCTGCTGGGCCACGCGCCGCTGTTCGCTGACCCTGCGTTCGCGCAGTTCTCGCAGGAAATCGGCCTCGCTTCTTTGGGAGCGCCTGATGATTATATCGAGAAACTTGCCACGGTATGAAATAGTTTGAATAAAAGCAAATCAAATTAAACGAAAAAGTGAGGGATGATGATTTCGTGTGATATTAATTATTGTACATACATATTTTTTCAACAAAAATGACAAATTAGTTCTCTCAGTTATCATAACCGTGGGATATTAATCTAGTATTCTGTTTAAATTTACAGTGTTTCTGGTTCACGGTGGAGTATGGTATCTGTCGGCAAGACGGCCAGTTGAAAGCCTACGGAGCTGGCCTACTGTCCTCGTTTGGAGAACTCGAGTACTGTTTATCTGACAAGCCAGAACTGAAGGAGTTCGATCCTGAAATAACTGGTGATCAGAAGTATCCCATCACAGAGTACCAACCCATCTACTTCGTGGCGAACAGCTTCGAAAGTGCTAAGGACAAGATGATGTAAGTTTCTATGTATATTTTCAACAAGAGCAATATTTCAATTTAGAAAGTAATTTACGACACACCCTTTCATCTTTAATTATATTAATTGTAGTTTTTAATATTTCAGTTTCTTCGTAGAAAACTGTAACAAGTGTATTATTTCGATTTATTTGTTATCTGCAACTTATAATGCGTATGATGAATAGAAAGAGAACAAAATGAATAATTGCAAATGTTAATTTTCCAGCAAATTTGCCCAAACGATACCCCGTGACTTCAGCGTGCGCTACAACCCGTACACGCAGAGTATTGACATACTCGACTCGCAGAAGCAGATGAGGGACCTCCTCCGACAGGTGCACCAGGAGATGAACCTGCTCCTCAACACTATGGAAAAACTATAGATCTATTCATGTGCTGCTCCGATTTATTTGCTGAAGAGTACCTACGTTAGGAATTCCATTAGGTACTTATAAGAGCAAATGTATCAGAATCACTACAAATTATAGTATTAGGCAAAAAAATTTATTAATTACATAAGCATTTATAATAGAAGAATTATATAAGATTATAAGTTAAGTGTTATTGACTAGAGCAAGTTTTACTGACCAAAATAATTTCGATTTAATAACTAGATTGTTTTTTGAATATTTTTGTTTTAAGATAAGATTTTTTATCTTGTATGAGTATTACAATTTTTGTACGATATTGTGAGAAGTCATCACTTTGCATAATAATATCATACACGAATAGTAATCTAATAATAACAAGAATGTATCCTAAAATATTATATTTTATCTGTGATCTAAGCCACTTTTATAAAACCAATTATATCATAGGCCACATGTATATAACTAATAATAATTATTAATTGATTAATAAATAATTAAACTTTTATTTCATTATTTAATTCCCTTTTACTCAAAAACTATGTGTGATTCTGATTTTTCTTTACTTTTTTTGACATTCATTTCGACTGTTGTCTAGACTTTCTGGGAAAGTGGCATCACAATCAATACTTTCAATTACAACAAATTTTCTTCTCCTACACCTACATGAAAACACACCCACACTTACACACAAACAACTTTAAAGTTTACCACTTCAACGAAGATGAAATAAAACAAGAGTAATAACCAACATAGTATAATTAATAATTTGTACAGAATAAACTAAGTACCTAGTACTTATTAGCTACTAATTTACCAAAATGACAAGATGACGGGTCTAAGTCTTAAATAAAATTGAATTTACAATAATTCATCATTAATATATTATATTAACTAACATTTAGATTATTTACAATACTGAACAAATATATTAGCGAGATATAAGCCAAGTAATTGACATTAATTTATAATTATATTGAAAAAAACTATTTAACATAGGTATAAATTAACCTGACTATGCACCTTTATTTTAAACCGGTCGTGGTCCATACTGAAAGAAAGCATTAATGCATAAAGGGAAATTTGTGAAGTGCGGATATTAAATGAAAGCATTTTTTTAAACATAACTTTCTAGTAATCGATAACTAAAATGGACGTGCATTCACACACACGTGTGTATCTATATACGTAATATTAACGTTACATATGCATTGTTTAACAATATTCAAATATCATTAACAATTATTATTGCATCCTTTTCTTCTTTATAAATCGGCTCTTTATTGTTTCACAAAAACAAAGTTTGACAGCTTTGCGTTATTTAAACGGATATTACTGAGTAATTACATCAAAGTAATTATTAATTGCGATATTCAAGTCAAGATTGCGGTAAAAGTTATTTTACTATCTGCTAGTAAATTTAAAGATATATATATTTATGTACATTGCAATTTGTTTACTCAATACAAGCGAAGCGTTACGTAATATACCTACTCGATTTTTAACTTATATAGAAACTACATCATTATAATATTAGGTATATAGGTATTATTTAATTACACATTCAAACGATGTTAATCTACTCGTAATTTGGCACTTTTTATTGTTATCATATAAACGCTTGTCCGTAAAATACATTTTCCCAAAGTAACCTTTCCGTAAGTCGTATTACTGCAGTTAAGTATAATTAAATGCAAAAGCGAAGCATTAAATTATTGAGATATTAAAATCGTGTTTCATAACCGATCTAAAAACAATTTTCTGAGTAATATATTGTACGGACAACCCATGATTATTTATTAATGTTACTTGTTTAATTATAACACGCAATGTACTGTAACTTGGCGAGTAAGTATTTATAAATTAGACGTAAAATATATTCGAAGGAACGTATCACAGTTACTTATAATAAATAAATAAATAAACCTTTTTACAATAATATTGAATATAAAACTAAATAGGGGTCTATATTATTTTTACAATTCTACTTATTTAATAAAATGTTCGGTTATCCGACTGTTCAAAAGGTGATTTAATTGGATTATATTTGAACCTTACATGTAAAATTATTTAAACGGTGTTTCGTCTCTATCGTTTGATAAAGCTTCACGGAGTCAAACAGCGACTAAAGAGTGATTAGTTAAATAGGTAATGAATACATACCCTTACAATAGCAAGGGTTTTGTGTAGAAACAGTGTATCTTCATAAGAATTGAAGTCTACATAAAGCTGGGTCTGAGGGGTGCTACAAGCTGGGGGTTGCGTGGGGATGGGTCACGGGGGAGCTGGCCTATGCTTCACTTTGCATGCAGTGGATTGAAGAGTCTTCTGACAACTCATCCATAGAAGAATCCGTGAACGAAGTTCCATCTGAAATGAGAAAACGATCATTTACGTTTGTGACAAAACAAAGGAGATCCATTTTTTTTAATTTTATATAAAATGAAAAATTACATTTTTATCTTTATAATTTACTGCAATTGAATTATTATTTGTTTGTAAAATAAAAATAACTGGATTATAAATGGTAATTGAAACGCAATTTTTATAATTATTGTCCGCGTGTACTGTGTAGCCTGTAAGTTATAGGTAGCTTGTTCTGAGTAATCAAAAGGGTTAGGACCAGACTTTCACTTTACTGATGTTTTAATTCTACCTTTAAACTGTTTGATTTATTATTTTAAAACATAATATGAAACGTTCATTTATTTCAGACAAGCTCAAATTGGGTTTTAACAAAACTGACATAGAACTGACCTCTAGAATAAAATAACACTGATTCTTGTACCTCAAAACTGATTCAATATGGCTGGGGAATATAACATGAATGTCTTTGCAAAGTAATATTAGAGAACTCACCTATCGGCACAAAAGGAGGTTTGTTCTGGAAAGAGTACGTGAGGTGGAGGTTGATGGGCCGACCAAACCCCACCGGGTCGCTCTCCCGCGACATCACTGCGGACAACACAACCAGTTCACTGACAAATTACACATGACATCGCTATAGGAACATCGCAGTGCAGTTACATCATTTGCAGGTGCAGCAGAGAAACGTGTTCCACTGACCTTGATTCTGTTTCCCTTTCCCGGTGTGCTGGTGTTTCTTTTGCCGCGCCCGGCTGTTCTGGAACCAGACTTGCGTGACCCTCTTGCTGAGACCGGTGACCTGGGCGATGCGCTCCAGGTCTTGCCCGTCGGGGTTCGAGTCCAGCTGGAAGTTCGCCTGCAGCACCTGCAGCTGCTCCTCCGTGAACGTGGTGCGGACCCGTTTCGCCTTACTCTTGTGATAGCCCTCCGAGTCGCACCCATCTGTAATCGAGATTTTACAACATAATACACCTAAATTTAATTTTATATCATTAAATCATTTATCATTAATCGCGTAATTATATAAGATATATATAGCTAGAAATATAAATCTCTACTATCCAGCATAACTACACAATATATTTGAATCAGACAACAACTATTAGAAGGTTTACCGTTTTAAACGGAATCACATATTTATTTACTACTATGTTGACGTCGAAGTGGACTCTTACCATCTGAAGAAATGGAGCCGCCGTCGAGCGTCTCCAAGTAGTGCGGCTTGCAGAGCACGCGGTCCTCGTGCAGCGCGAACTGCTCGCCCGTGGACAGCTGGCGGCCGCAGGCGTCGCACGCGAAGCACGCCAGGTGGTACACCTGCTCGCGCGCCTTGCGCACCCAGTCCGACGACGAGATGCCGCGGCAGCACTTCGAGCACTTCGCGCCGAAGCTCCTGCAACAAACAGCCTTTGACGATCCTGTTCATACGCAGCGATTAATACTGAAATATCACGCACGCCGATGATTAATGGTGCACCCAGCGATCATCGTTTCGAGAGATGATTGCATTTAATAATTACATTTGGGTAACTGCAAGCAATCATGCAATTCAGGCAGGTGATACTCGTATGTGTCCGAGCCCAATTGAGACTGTTTTGCAACACAATCGCGTACCAAAACAGATCTGTTATGTAAAGCTAGACGACATGACGTGTGTCAGAGCTGCTATATTGCTATTGTGTCCATCAGTGCCGCTCACAATGTTTTGACGTCCTGCAAAATGTCCGACTATTTTGTCTGACTACAACTGCAAGTTACATCACATGTTAAAGACGTATATAAATAAAAAATGATTGTGGCCGGAGACTTATATCAAACTTCTTAATTAAATAAATAAATAAATAAATAAATAAATTCGGAATAAAATAATCAATCGCAAAGCACAACATTATGAGCATCATGTCTTTTCCTCCAGATATCAATTCGCATAGCAATATATAACACTTTAGTGTAAATCAATCCCATTCAATGGAACTTAGAACATAAATATTGATTTTGTACGTGTGGAAATTTTATAGTAGGTATATAATTAAGATGAATAAGTAAGGATTGTTATTTCTTATTATATTTATATTTAACCAAATTACATCTAGAAAATATCCCAATCTTCGAGTTCTATCGACAGTGGCACTGGACTCATGGACTTCGGGTTTCGTTCTTTCATTTATAATTATCAGCCGTAAAGCTATAATGTCTCCTAAAAAGGTATATTACATACATAATACTTTTAAAAACATTAACAAACGAGTTACAATAAAGGCTTACTACAAGTGTTTTATAATTTCATTTTAGGTAATCTCGTATCTTTTTGGTTTATGCTGATCTACACAATATAATTTCGATAAAAAGCCGATTTGCGTAACATAAGTTTGTCGCAGCCTATTTATTCAAGTGCGCCGCTCTGAGGGTCGGCGTGCGGCGGGCGTCGGGCATCGGGCCGCGGGCGGCAGGCGGCGGGCTGCGGGCCACAGCGGCAGGCGTGTGTCAACATAAGGACAGAACTACGTTTCTATAATTGTAAGGTTTAACGAGAGCGCTCTGAGCTCGCGTGACCCTCCGCAGGTGAGCCTCCACTGACATTATATGTCGGAAATAAATAAGCTCTAACGGGTATCTAAATTATTTTAATTAATTTCTCTAAAGTATTGCGTACCGTGGACGCGGTTAATGTCAATACATGGCACAAACGCAATCGTCCCATAATGATAGCTGCTAATCGATGCATCTGATCTAATAATGTAGCCGGCCCGATAAATTACATGCAAGTCTTAATTTATTTCAAGGGATGTTTATTTCATTATTATGTTATATCCGCTCGTACACGTATCGCGCATGAATATGATTATTATCGATATAGTAATATTGTTTGCATAAATACAGTGCCTCTTATTTGGAAGAATATATGTAGTTAAACTAGTTATGTTTTTTTTACAATTTGCGATCTTTATTATATTAGTGTCATTATTTTAGTATAATTATACAATTTTTCAATGACTATTCAGTTTAATGTCGTCGTACATAAAATTCAACATTTATAACGTTACGCACCTTTGTTGAACATAGTAAAACGTACTTATAATATCGCGCCTAGTTTATCCAGAGCAGACTGCAGACACTATCAACAAGGCGACGCTATCAAACCCGTTCCAGGGTGCTTTCAATGACATTTGTTGAAAATAAAATAATTGCATTTGTGTCTGTTTTATCGTAATACAAAATAAGGAAAAGTAAAGTTAAATGGTGCGTGGAAAAAACAATGCTAATTGACACCCTTCATGATTAAGGTCGCACTTACAGACGCCGGTGGTGGTTGAAAGAGATCTTTCGATCAATAAATTAAAAATATGTCATTAGTTGAACTATTCGTGAATATAATTTAATTGTTTTTCCTAGAATACGTATAAACAATATATTTGTATAATTGACGGATGACAATTACTACGAAACAGGCGAAGCAAACGGGAGCGCACGACTTGTGAATCGAATAAAAACATTATATCTAATAATTTTATATCCAGTGCATTGTAAATTTACGATTACAACTTACAAGTAACATAGAACAAATCCATTACCCGATAGTAGCGTACACAGCACACAGCATATCAAAACACGGTCGTTGCTATTTAACAGCGTAAAAAGTTCAACACTTGTAGCAAAAAGTTATCGAGGTACGAATCAATGTCCAAACCTAAGGCTGTAAAGGGCGAAACACTAAACTATAGTGCTAATAAAACGTAATAAGGTGCTACTATTACATGCGTATGCGTATTGCGCCACAAGGTGTAGTGTTTCTACTGATTAATGACATTGTTCTGCCGTCCGACCTATAAATAAACGACATTAATATTTATAGCTCCTGCAAAGGATCCCGCCGGAACTATTTAATTACACGTATTTATCTCTATATTGACATGCTAAACGTTTTTATTTTACAATTAATTCCTTGAATCTATATTAGAACTTGCCGTCTGCTAAACGCTAGCGACTATGCTAGCGACCTTGCCGCGCTTCCTGTGAAAGCTATTCAATATAAAATGCTATTTTTGTATTTTCAATTTTATGAGGAAACCACTGATTTCATCTTCTTCTTTTTCTCTTTTTTAAATGTTACTTGCCGTACCATAAAATTGAAATTGAATTCCCATATTGTGTAGTTTGTTGCAGTTTAGAGTTAATGTTTAGTCTTTTAATGCAAAGATTTTTATTATCAAGGTCTAAATTACTGTAGCTGTATAGGGAAAATATTTAAAATTGTTAAATATTGGTAGATATTAATATGAAGTAATACTTTGTAATGTTGCTTTTTCGTGGAAATACGCTCTACATATTTTTGCTATTTAGAAAACGAAACTATTTCAACTAAATTAGCACCGGTTTCAAAACAATACGGATGTAGGATATTATATAGTTTATTTGAAAACTTTATATCCTATAGTATATTTTTATATATTTTAAAATTATATACATATTTATTATTCCCTGCGTTTGATGAATCAAAGTGAAACAAACACGATGCGGATAAGAGACATTAAGGGACCTCAGATATCAAACATTTCATTAAGAAATATTTGACAACGGAATGGAACCCTCGCATGCAGATTTCCGCACTCAGAGAGGCCGGTGAGTGCAGACTGCAGAGTGCACTTTGAGAGCGCGTCTCGTGACGCGGCTGAAGTCGCTCTACACTTGTTATCGCCTCATTACCATTTCGCGAAGCTTAATATTTAATTAATTAAATAAACGCGTTCAACACTCCATTACGACAGTATCATATCGGCCGTTCCGAAACTTTTTGCTCTCAGAAGCTGCCCGCTATCGGCCCGATATGAACGACTTATTTTTATCGCCTCCGCTTTTATACAAACAAAACACAGCAACACACACAAGAACAAACGTAAATAACTCAGCCTTACTTGATGCAATTTATGCCTAATCTTAAGAATTAATTCGAAAAAACCGTAGCGGTGCGCACTGCGCTCGATACACCATACCGTGACATAATAATTGTTATTTTTGTTATGACTCAACGATTATTACTTGTTTTCAAACATTTCTTCATATCAAATTCAGCGTTTTTATGCTGTTGTGTTTTATGGTACAAGGAAATGTAATGTTACTTGGACTTGAAGATTCGTGTGCCTAAATTCCATTTTTATTTTTTCATCTTCTTTTTTATGTCACACTAATTAAAATTGAATTATCTATACGATAATAAATATTCACTTATATTATTAAATGATAAACGAATTAACAACAATATGTAAATGCTATAAATAAATGGCATTTTATTGGTAGGTATTGTTTATTGTTGTTTAAACAAATTAATTAAATAAGTAATACATTTAACGGTACGTACAATTAATATATAAAGATAACTTTAATTAGTCGTTTGAGTCTCAATATTAACTCATTCAACAATTCCTAAAAAAAATACGGACACCTTTTTAAAATACTGATAAAAGAGGGTGAAATGTCCTCAAATCCATAGAGTATAGAGTATAGACGAACACAAGACGGATGGGTGTAATCCACAAGCAGATAGACTATAATACGACGAGTCCATAGTAGGATGGGAGACGCAAATTGCGTAGAGCCCGTTTATTAATTGGCCATACATTATCGGCGTTATCCATAACGATGTTTCACGAGTACATTTGCATTTCAAAAAGTGTTGGCGGACGCTCCGCGCTACCGTTATCATGCTTATTAACATTTTGTCGCCGGCAATATCAATTAAAGGTCTCGCATAGTAATTAACACAGTGACAGATTAACAAGTTTTTACACTCTGCCGTAATGAAGACGTCTCTTAGACGTGACTACTGGTGGTCTAGCGCCGCCCCACTGGCCACTTCTAATGGAGATTGTATGATTTTTAAGATAACATTGTTTAATAGATGCTTTGGGTGAAAAATAAAAAGAGTATATAATGTCGTTGTCCTGCTGAATAAATGTATATTTTATTATTGAGGGAACTAGACCCTTGTCAAGATCTACTTAGATGTTTTATTATTTATACTCTATTATTTTATGTATTTATGGTTGGGTTGAGAATGGTAAATTGTTAAAGTTTATGATAACTTTTGTGCGAATACATATTGCATGATGCGTACCGAAATAATTAATATCTATATATTTTAGAGTTTATTTAAATATTTTAGCTTTATTTGCTGACCGTACCAGTTTTTCGAAAAGCTGTATATCTATTGTTTTGATCAAGAAGTATAACATGAGAATGCGTGTAGGCGAAGTGATCGCATGTGCTATCGCATTGCGCACTGCAACGGACGGACGCAAAAAGTGCAATCACAGCTCGTAGATGTGTGTAGCAATTATTAGAAAATAATTATGACTTTGTTTACTTTGTTATTCTCTCGCGCGAGCTCTACAACACAATAACGTGTGAATCCTCATACATCCTGCTCGTTATTGTAACAGATATTTGCGTGGCTGTCTAAACGCTCTGAACTCTATAAATAAATGATATATAAACGCGGTAACTGCCTCTTTTTTACGCGTCGATCCGAAATAACCTTTGTATTTGTTGAACGATAACGTCGCTCGCTCAGTGTGAGACGACTGCAGTTTATAAGCTTTAGACAGGACGGTATTATAATTTATTTCATTAAAAAACTGCATCAATTTTCTTTTAATACTTAGTCTTTTTTTAATTTTAATTAATTAATTTTTAATATCGAGCCGTATACTTACAAAATTCTCCCCTGTTTAATTTTGGGCCTTTTTTGGGCTAATTCCTGGTCAACACACCGTTCAGACTGTAAAATTCTTATCTCGTATCAAACAAAATAACTATTAATAAATATATTTGTCAATATTTTTTTTGTCACAAATTTTATTTTAATAATTCAACATTCCAATATGCTTTAGAATTCCGTGAGTCACACGAGGACAGAGTACGCGCGACTCAAAGGCAACAGGTGCGTGAGAATCAGTCCCATAAAAAAGAATCTATGTCCCGATCGGTTATTGAAAAATCTCAGCTCGAGTGTGGCACAACAAAGCGATGACGGCAATGCCGGTAAAAAATACCCAACCGTGACTTGCAACACTGGACTTTTCATTTGTCATTTATTTTGATTGTGATAAGTCGACGTGGAACGATATATTTCAATCGGATGGATATGTGAGGAATGGCGGGACCACCTGGACTCCGAAAGGGTTGGCTGTGGACGGTGGTAGGTATTTGTGAAACTAGGTTATAGACTATAGGTAAAGAAGATAGTAGTTAGTACCCTCAAGATAGTAGTACTTATTGTTCTAGCATTGTAAATCCCGTGTCCCTTTCGTCGACACATTTTAAATTTGATGAACTGATCGAATATAACTTTTAATGTATGGTATATCAAACTCAGAAGCCCTATATAAGATTTTACATTAACGGTGCTGACCGCCGAATAAAGAGTAACATTTGATCTTCATACATCCATGATCCCATAAATCGGTTAAATATCGTCATGTTGTGTTTCGTGCTACACTATTATGAAGGTAAACACTCGGTAATAACTGTTATATACTTAAATTTATTATACGGTAGAAATTAAATAGAATCAGAAATCAGGGTCTGAAGGGAAATAGTATCACAATTTTATAGCAATACTATACGTGTTGTAGCTACATCTTTGGTTTCAGTAACAATTACCTACCATTATTATAATTTCAACTATTCTTTATAAAAGTACATTAATGCTTAACTTATAATGATGTGTTTGTTAAACTATTTACTTCTTTACAAAACATTATTTCAATAGCTAATATATTAGGTATACCTAGTGGAATACATATTTTGTACCCTGACAAGGGCCTGATATTAAAACACGACCGAATATGACACAAAATGCCACGAAGTTTCAATTTATTACTTCAATGCATTATTTATATTCGCACTGCCTTTAGAATACAATAATGGCATATTACACTAATCAATTCTATGTAATATCGTTTAGAAACTGCTTTCCAAATGAGTAAATAAATTATTGCTAATAATTTCCATTACGAATTTTAAAAAATCCTCAAAACATGGAAATATAAACGTTTGATAAAATAATTATTTGGTAAAATACTGCATGTCTCAATGTGTGCTACAGAATCAGAGAGGACTATCGTTTCACAAGGAACACATAAATCCTTTGACTTTAGAGTAGTCCTTTTTTTAAATAACATTTTTTGGATACTCTCTATGTATTTTCCATTTTTCTGAAGCCTTACAATTCCTTGGATGGTGTGATTGCGTTCTTTTATTGTTGAAGATAGTTTAACGATTTAAAACTACGCAATACCATCTTAAACACCAAACTGAACTGTTAGTAAACGTCTGTTTATCGCAATATTTGTTTAAGAGGTTTTCGGTTCTCTTTAAAGCGCTCTGCTGTAGCGAGCGTGGCGAAGCGGCCGCAACAGAGCGGCGGCGGGCGGAGTGGCGGAGTGGCGAGAGCCGTTGGCTGCAATCAGCGGGTCACGAGGTGTCACTGCTTGACGGGTGACATCGAGTGTCCAATATTCAAACTATTTTTACACCACGTAATTGCGTATTGAATATTGATACTGTCAGATTCCATTAGTCGGTTCGATTCGCTTTGTAGTTCTCCGTAGCTGTGTTTTTTGTAAACGTAGGTATATTATGTTGTAAATGTTTATTTATTTGTATATTTAGAGAATTTAAATTGACTTTTTCGGCATTTGCCTAACGGGTTATTTTATAATTGGAATATATTTTGTTTTAACAATTTTGTACTCGTTAGTCATTTTAATGTTATTTGCTGTAGCTTGTGTTCGTTATTAAATTAAATAGGTAAGTGATAGCAGAATTTGTATTCTACGTTGTAATAATAGCGCGAAAAAGTAAGTAAGTAATATTCACTAAAGGTAAATTATTTTAAGAATTACAATAATTAAATAATTGTCGTTATAAAAGGAAGACGCCGATAAAATAGCTCACCTAACACAATGGTTAACGAAGGAAGACAGTACACTAATTCAAATAAGTAACACTACAACAGCCGTTTTTGAAATTAATTAAAAGCAATGTAAACCTGCAATAATATTCCATATAATTAACAATAAAATACTGCATATCCTGAATGTTGCCATAGTAAGGGATCGTTAAAATCGAACGCGTCACCGTTAAATAATGTTTATGTTGGCAACACAACGAGCGGTATTGCCAGTAAATCGAAGTTGCCGCCGGCGACCACCTTAATTGCTATTGTTGATGTATCATATGTTTATTGTTTATTTAACGCACCTTTTTGTCAGGTAGCCGGCCTTTTGTTTTAGCAGGATGTTCCTGACACCAGCGCAGTATCTTTGGGATTTGTATCATATTAACGACTATTGTGTTTTTCAATTCTGATATTCTTAAACTATTATAAGGTACTCAGGTGTATAACTACTTTAGCATTCATGTTATTCTTACTATGGAAATCGATTTTGTTCTTTTCTACCCTAATAAGAGCCTTCAAGTTGATATGATTAAGTAGGCTTACACCAAGTTATCTCGAATTCGGCGCTGCCGTATTTATAAAGCACAACCGGTAAACGAAGATGTCAATGAAAATAACCAATCCGATCATTAAAAATGTAACTACATCACGGCACGGATTAAAAAAAATGATAAAGTGCGTTCAAAAAACCTCGTGAGTTGATTAGGTTTGAGATCAAGGGCGATTTATCAAGAACGGGGCTTATTATAATTGGAACATCAGTAAAACTGACGCTTTCATTACGGGACACAGGAGCCCCGTCCCGTGTCACGCGATGTTCGCCCACACCGTCGCCGCAAATGCGCGCGCCGTGTTCTATGTAAATGCACCATGTCCTCCGACTTTAATTAATCTATAGTCGAATAAATAAACCCGACTTAATCGATTCACCCTGAATATTAAACAATGCATGATATGCCGATCCAACCGTCTTATTGGGATATACTTGACTTGGATATTGGACAGTGGATGAATCGATCATAACTCTATTCTAAAAACAATTTAAAATGATTATTATCAATAGTATCATTTAAAAAAAATCAAGTTATTTATGTTTAAATCATACAAGTAGGTAATGCTCTAAAAGAAAAATTCAATCCCATAAAGCACGCCTGTAAAATGTGTCTAAAATAGTATTTCTGGAGCCAAGCAAAAGCATGGGCAAGCGACATTTTGTTATCTACTTAACGGAACTTGCTCAACTAAATCACGTTCAAATATTCAAGTGCTTACAGAATATAAATAACAGCTAAGCGTATGTCGTTTGCTGAAAATTTAAAGCTTTTGCCAACCGCTAACTTTAACATTTGAAACCGTAAGCTTACAAATCGATATAAATAGCCAGATATAAATATACTGGACCAGATATTGGAACCCACTAAAATTCTCCACAACAATAGCCAATAGTGGAAAGTAATTAAAGCGAGGATATAAAGCTATCAGGTTAGAACTGTCGGTGCGCTGGCGGCGATGTTGGTTTCGGTAAAACAAATGCGCATAATATTCCAATGAATCTCTGCTATCTAAAACAAATAACTTAAATCATGTCCAGTGAGCGCTGAATGGATACCTATTAAAATGTGGGGAGGGAAAGCAATCAAGCAGACAAGATTTATTTCTCGCGCCCGAGGCGAACGCTCCGACGAGCTCCGAGTTCCGACGCACCAGATTGTCAACTCGCCGTTTATTTTTAAGGCATTTGTATGAACAAACAGATTTCACTTACTAGTTATATGTATATAACTATATAGCTAGGAGGGAGTAATTTTTAAGAGGCTAAAGTTACTGGTATAAATGCATATTATTATTTTATGTTTGTTTGCAAGTATCCTTCAATGCTGACCATTGCGGACTGAAATTAAAGTAAAAGGGTATGTTGTTAGTTTGGAGACAGGGGTATACGGGGCCCCCGCGCCAAGGGGGCCCCCAACGTGCGCTTTTGTGAGAAATCTTTACCCTTCCTAAGGGTCCCCAAACAAATTTTTATACGGGGCCCCGTCAAGGCACGCTACGCTTCTGTTTGGAGATGATATAAAGTAATTTGGAAATATTTACAATGAAAATATAGATCCAATAGAGATGAGTCTAGAAAATCTCAATAGTAGATTGAACATGATTTTATTTTACTTTATCTACTCCTGTTTAAAAAAAACCGTGAATATATACAGTTGATTTCCATAAAAAATATGTTAAAATTTGGAAATATAGCAAACTTATTAATTTTGAACTTTTTCCTTATATTCGATGCTATCGAAAAATTTTAGCAACCTACTTATTGTTGCTTCACTTGAATGATTCACTATTAAACTTTGCTGGTTTTATTGACTCTAGTTGAAGAATAAAAATCTTAAAAGCTACTCTCATTTATACGCTACAAACCTCTTAACAATTGACGACGTTTGCATATTCCACTGATGGTTAATTTAAAATAAGTCATAAATAATTATCAGAACGAGTTGTTTGCCAATATTATGTAATATTTAATTAAATTTAATTAGTCTAGAAGCAACTGTACATTTACAACCGACTCCGAGAAATATAGCGTTTGATTTACAGTTACAGCACTTCTACTAATAACGGCTAAGTTATTACTGAATAATGCAATTAATTTTTAAACGTATATTGTGTTTGGCAAAAAAAAGTATTAGTCACTCTCCGCTTATATTATTGAACAGTTTCATTTAGTAATCGACGCTTACTACTAAAACTATTTATAACATGATAAGTGAGAATGTAATAACGACAATCCATCTTCTCAGCAACGATGTCAATTTTTATCGACTCACAAATTAGTGAAGCTCGTATGCTACAGTGTGGCTACATGGTGGCTACATATGTAACGCGGCCCATTTGTTTAAGCGTCAAAACTCGTGTGAACTCAAATTTATTTTGGCTCACACTTTACACTTACTTTGTCATCGAGTTTATCATAATTTAAACGTTTCATGTGTAATGATCGGAGATGGATATAAAATTAATTATATACATTCAATAAAATGAGGAAGGTGTTACTTGAGATGAAATTTCGTAATAGGTGTTAATCTTAATGTCAAAAGTTTGGAATTATTTAGCAGATTCATTTAAGTATTTTGAATACATAATTGTCATTTTATGTTTTATTTTATACAGAATAATAATATGGACTTTTTTAAGGCATTGGTGTTAATTAGTTAATATTTTTTTTAAGAAGTTATACAAATTAAATGTTTTTTATTAGATGAACCATAGTCATTTACAGTTACTTCTGTTAGCTTTACGTTATTCGCTACACAAGCTATATATGTAGCACATAAATAAATAAAAATATAAATAACAGCTTATCAAGAGTTCTTTGGGTCTGTTGTGTATGATCTTGATTAAAATTCATTATTTACTATCGCACCTGCACGTTGTTTAGCAAAATCTACATTAATGTTAGGTCGGTTCATACATCACATATTATAAATGTATCAAGAGTACGTTTTCCTTTTTAAAAATAATATCGAGCTTAAGTATTTTAATTTAGTTACTTCTAGGGTTTTAAATTAAAAAAAAGAGCAACTATGGAGTTTCTTGCCGATTATTCTCCGTAGATACTGCTTTCCGAATCGGTGGTAAATGTTAAAAATATGTACCTATGACGTTTCAAAATTGCTTCTAGAAGAAGTCTAATTGAATAAATAAATGGTTGAGTTTGAGTTTGAGTTTGAAATATAACTATTTTCTACTCATTCTAAGTAGGTACCTACGTCTATGTATTGAAGAAATGTGTATTTTTTCCTCGTTTTATAAAATTTATTTATTCATAATTGTGTTTTGAATTGCTACAGCTCGTATATTATAGGTAATCATAATACAGGTACATATATTATATAGATTTTTGAAATACTGAAGCTTTTTTTCTCCAAAAATGATTGTACACGAGCCGAAGCCTCCATCCCTCGACATGTTAGATTTGCGTTGTGATGAAATTGATAAAGAACACCGCTGATAGTGCAGTATCATGGCCACACAGCGCGGGTCAGGGGTCGCCTGCCTCCACGCATACCAGCGGCAACCCGGCCGAGTGCCGGAGTCCCCGCGCGCCAGCACCGTCCTCGCGCGACCGTACCTCCTCAACTCGGCCGGGTAACGGATGACTCGAGGAATCGATGACTACGAACATTTCTAATACGTGAGGTTAATTGGACGCAGGCTCTGTATTGTGAAGGAATTAATGGGACTGATCCGACTGTTTGATGTACGAATTCTTCGACTATGGTTGTGGAATTTAACTTTTAATTGTTCCGAATGATGTTTATTATATGTACCTACAGTTATTCTTGGAAGCTTATTAGAATTGACGTAATTATTTCACGTTGCGAACAAATGAAACGTAAATAAGGACATGAGAATGATCACAGTATAGCAATTAAACTTTCTTTTTTGTTACGGTGTAATATGGAACGGTAGTAACTAAGAAAAGATTTTGCCAATGTTTTATTGTATAGAAGCAGGTATACAATTACTCTTGGAGGCACGTGGGCTGCGTAGGTACGTGGTATTTTGTGTCCATTTTTTGTTGATTTTTCAGGTTTTTTAGAAAAATAATCAACTCGTTTAGTTTTGTCAACATATACCTATTTGTCCCTATAAAGACCACTTAGTAGACTTAAATATCGAAATATTCGCCGCAAATTCAGCAAATAGATAACATCGGGCCTAATCCCGTTGCTACGGAAGTGTGCACTGTACAGTGTACAGTGTACTGCACAATAATAAGGCACTGTAGTGTACTGCAGATAATCAGCGACACAACGCCTGGCCTAACTGCACTAACTGTGCTACTTATATCTGATAATGAGAGCCAAAGCTTAATAGAATGAAATCGTTTATTCAAATGTGATGCTTAGGTGGAAATGACGTTTCGTGTTGGGATATTTCTTGTACTATGTAGGGATTTGTGAAGGTAGTTACCTAATATCTGTATTGCATGCAAAAAATATCTTAATACCTGTGATGGAAGCTCCACTTGAAATTATTTGTTTTAATGTCAACTGAATAAATACTTCTAGTCATGAATTTTTATGCAGTTTTGGCGATAATTACGTAGACGTGACATTTTGTAAAATTAGAGAAATGATTGATATCTTATAAATGTCGCTCCAAATATCAAGCAATTATTCATTATAATTAATTAATGCTAACGTCATATTTCAATAATTATTTTTAAATCATGTTATAAGTATTCATTTATTCAGACAACGATCCAATTAATATGATGTAGAGCAATAATATTAATAAAGATGTCTGAAGAAAAAACCTTGTTTTGTTAAGGCGCTACATTGTTACAATTTCAATTACTTACGTATTTATAAGGTAGGCTTAACTAAATGGTGAAATTCCACAAGAATTCGTTGACACAAATTATCTAACAAAAATTAAAGCCAAATAAGAAAATTGTCACAGATATTGATAAGATATCTGTTAGCATGTAAGTAGAGCACTCACTTGGCATAGTCCTGCTTGCAGTAGACCTGTCTGTCGCGCAGGAAGCAGGAGGGGTGGCGGTCGAGTTGCACGGCGCACACGCAGCAGCGCAGGCAGGCCGTGTGCCACGCGCCGCCGCCCACCTCCAGCAGGAACCGGTCTGCGATCGGCTCGCCGCACGCGCAGCACGTGCGGTGCTCCGTCTGGAAACACCCTTATGTTAGATCGTGGAACTAGAAACCTAGATAGTTCTGGCAAGGCTCTGGGCGGGTTAGAAGAATCTAGGTGAAGGTAGGTAAATAGTGAATGAGGTAGGTGGAATTTTGGCAGCATTAGGCAATTTTATCATTAAACAAACTTTTTTATTCAAAATATAAAAGACTAAAATTTTCCATCCTACTTAATTAAAATCGTAGGTGAATAAAGTCTCTCTAAACTTTAACTTAAACTTAACTTAACTTAACTTAAACAACATGCACTTGAATTTCAAAATTGATACCGCATTTTATTTAGTAGTCAATGACGCTCGAAACATCAGCTTTCATATTTATGCTGCGTATCTCAAATTAAATTCCAAAAGGACTAAACGTCTCAATCGAAAGGACAACATTTTAAAGCCGGCCCAGGCGCGGTGAGCACGTATGAAAACAAACCGTCTCCGTGTCCGTCATCCAAAGTGACACTCATCTCATTACGCCTCCGTCACAATAAGAGATCCCGCTCCTAAATGCAATTACATTCGTAAATCGCGAATAACACGCGGGAATTGGTTAAACAATACGCGGCCACATGTCGTCCGAGCCTAGTCGCGAGGGAAGGGTGCGTCCGTAATCTAATAGAGCCGTTGCATAAATACCCCGCCCTAGCTTAGGTGCGCGGTAATCAAACGCGGGATAAATTTAGTTAAATATTTGCAACGCAACTCAAATAAAATTTAGTCGCACGAGCGAACAGGACGCAGCGTAATTGCGTTACGGCTTCCAATGCTGTATGATTTTAAATTTGATTATTTGCTATTCGTTTTTGTTAGAACTGCATACGAGATTTGATATAGCGATGTGTGTGATCGAAATATGCAACGTAGTTTGCAAACTCAGTTCAACGAAACAATGCAAAAACTGCTAGAAACTAAAGCAAATTTGTCATTCTTAAAAGAACGAGAGAAAAGAATCTATTGCCGAAACGACTAATTTTATACCACCATAACAAGCGATATACTTAGGTATAGTTAAACATACATTAATTATCCTATTATCCTTGAAAATATTCTGATAAAGTTTCACCTGGTCAACCAACTCGAGCGTGATATCTCAGTATTTTCGGATATCCTCGTGAAAGCAAAGTTCATTGACTTCAATAATTGCTTAATTTCCTCAATGCCAAGTTTATGTACAATTAAATTTCAAACGAAATTGATAATAATTGGTTTGATTAGGTACTCTATTCAATCTAGTTCTAGAAAATCATTTTGAGGATATTTCACATTATGCATAATATTTGTGACTCTTCTTTTGAAAATTTTGATGCAATGAAGGACATTAAGTATTTAACTCTATAAATATCACGCATGCTATTAAATCATTTGCTTTCCCATTTTGCCACAAAAGCTAACACAATAGGATGTTTATTGGCTCGCAACAACAAACAAATTCGGAAACAGCATGTTATGGCAACTCCATAAATATTTCCGAACGACACCGCGGACTTCATCAGGCCTTCCACGGCGGCTGCAGCCGGCGACACAATAACAAACAATGGGGAGCTCCACTGACGTTTAGCGACGCTCCGGCACCCCAAAACAAATCCATTGCAATAAAAGTTGGGCTCACCGCACATATGTTGACTCCCTTCGCAGACAATGCTACTTGTCACCTATCAAACTTTGTAACAAATTTCTTAAGAGCCCCATTCATCCGAGAGAATAGTGGCCCGGTGGCTTTGTCCGTCTTCAGCTGATATGGATCCCCGTTTTTATGACACTTTTTCTGAACGAGCTCGCTACTCCCGTATAATGACGATGTTTGAGCGTATTTAACGCGTCATTTACGACTGTTTGTTCTGCCTCTCTGTAAATTATGCTAATGACTTACCTTTTTCACGGTTTGACGTTTTGTTTGATATGCGTCTCGCTACCGAGTGCTATCGTTTACGAGATTTTAAATCATTTAGGTACATTTAGAATTCATTAAACGAGAAGATGATTAGATATTATGAGCACATAGTAACGAACATTTTCAAGTATATAATATAATCCATACTAATATTATAAATGCGAAAGTAACTCTGTCTGTCTGTCTGTTACTCAATCACGTCTGAACTACTGAACCAATTTGCATGAAATTTGGTATAGATATATTTTGATACCCGAAAAAGGACATAGGATAGGTTTAATCCCGGAAATCCTACGGGAACGGGTTTTTATCTGAAAACGCGGGCGAAGCCGCGGGCGGAAAGCTAGTATTTTATAAAAGCAAGAAGGTAAGAGGGTATAAAGGACTCTAGTGGCTTATGTTTTAATACATTAATAACAGGGGTTGTAATGTTCCAATAGTTACAAAACGAGCATGCAGTTGAGCAGTGCGGCGTACCGAATGTCGTGTTGTGCGCCGATTCGAGGGGCGGGATTACACACTGTTACCACTGCACTGTTACATTCAAGTGTTATTATTTTTTTCAATTATAGTATTATCCCCTATTAATTTTAAGTAACTGTTGCTGGCTGGCATTGTGGTGTACAAAAGTATCAAACGGATTCGTTATTTGCGTTAGTGTAGCATTATAGGTGTCATTTCTACTTTCGATTTCTTAAAATAAATTAAAAAGGCATTGTAAGTCGCAACGTTTTAAACCTTGGCGAGCGCCGTGTCAGCCCAACCCATAGGCAATAAATACCGGCACTAATTTTACTCAAAATACAGATATTACGAGCTATATCTAGAACAACATCTGACACTTTAGATTTACACCAATAATTTATTTAGAATTTATTGCTCTCTTAAGAATTCAATCCAATCTGTAATAAATCTGACAGGCTCGGCAAATACATACCTAACTGTATCTCCCGTCGCCTTATTAATACAAAATCCGGTTTTTATCTTTACGAAAAGCCGCCGCATGTCAATAGAAATTAAAATGCAAAATCGTCATATCCATATGCAAATCGTGTAAACTAGATCATTTTAATTTCGTCGGATTTGGAAGCAATAAATTCGGCGCTGTTAATAGTTTTTCGATAGAGTGCAGTAAATTATCTAGCATAAAAGTGAGTCGATGGTCCGCAAATCAGCAAATAATGCGGCTGGGCGGCGGGGGGCCCTTCGGCGTGACGGTGGCGTGACGGCCGCGGCCTGTCATTGTCCCGCGTCAAGGTGCGCGGCGCCTACGCCATTGTCGTTGGCTTACGTTCGCAAATCCGATTTATATTTGAATATAATTGACTTTCGGCCCGAGATCAGGTATGAAGCTTGTACTCCTTTGTAAGCGGCTCATCTCAATGGCATTTTTATCGTCTGAACATGATAAATGTGTTTGGGAGATTAAGTTCGGTTCGAGCCGACCGCGACCGCTGGAGCGCTTCGACTGATTTGTATTTGTAATTCGATCACGTAATAATCTCAGGCTTTATAGGCGATGTTACTGACCGTGCGTCTGTGTGTTTAAACAAAACAGAATATTGATTGATAGCGAGAATAGCTTATTGGATTTTACGGAAAATAAATTAATACAGGACACGAATTATTTGAATCGTTTGGGTGCTTAAATGCTATGAGAACTTCTAACGACGAGACTCAGTAAATCATCTCGCTCGGAAATTGGCTGTGAAAAATTTATAATCCGAAAAACTCTCGTTGATTTGAAGTATCTATTTGACAGTTGTTATTCTTCCGTGGCGTGATGTGAATATAGGAAAAACAGATGAGACACTCGTCATAACAAAGTAAGCGAAGCACGTAGCTGGCGATCACCCAGCGCGGGCGGAGCGACGCGTCGCTCGTTCCCGCGATATTTCCATAACAGTAGTCAATCTCGCAAATTGGCGGCTCCTCGGGATTTATTCAACGTCTCGACTCGTTTTCGGTTGTGAAAATTCAAATCGACTATTTGTTTTGTCGTTTGATTTATGGCTGATACAGGATGAGATGTATTTTATAGTAACAAAGGCGAATCGGAAATAAATAATAGTCGTGTGTCAGCGATCGGTGAGGCCGGCACAAAGCCTGCCCCCCGCGGCTCGAGCGCCATAATAGGACCGTTTCACACCATTCAAGTATCGCTCTTCAGTTTTTTTGGTCGAGCATTCGTCAGAGCTCTCCACGAATATTGAGTTTGATTGCAGAATCCTAGTCGATAGAAATCGCTTTAGCTGCAAACTAGGCTGTTAGGTGTAAATTAAAATCTGTATCCTGTAGGTTGTACCTAAACATTTTTCATAAACTTTCCAATACCGGATCGCGGTAATTTACCTAACAAATTATAATCTGTGAATATTGCATCATGCGGTTGCTTCATTAAACAATCAAGAAGCTATTATATTTTGATATTGGGTAAAATACATTAGATTTAGGTACAGTAATTAATCTAAGAGACAGATTTTACAGAAATATATTAATTTTGAGTTTCAAATAAGTTTACCTAATAAAAATAAGTGGTTAGCTATAGGTTCCACATATCTAAAAATAATAAAATACACGTACAAGACGTGGTAAGTGGTTACAATCATTGATCTTTTTTCTCGTTTACAATCTCAATGGGTCTTCCCTTATCTGGGTTTGAATATTCAGCTACTGTGCTCAGGTTATTGTAATAAATAATACACGATTGAATGTTATTAAAATTGATTCCAATCAATATTATCATTTTCAACAGTTTCCCTTTCAATCCATACTTCCATAGGTACTTTAATATTATAAATGCGAAAGTAACTCTGTCTGTCTGTCTGTCTGTTACTCAATCACGCCAGAACTACTGAAACAATTTGCATGAAATTTGGTATACCTAGTGATATTTTGATACCCGAGAAAGGACATAGGATAGGTTTTATCCCGGAAATCCTACGGGAATGGGGTTTTCTCTGAAAACGCGGGTAAAGCCGCGGGCGGAAAGCTAGTAATAAATAAGTTAGATAATAATATTGGACAAAAAGATTATTTTATATTAGGTAGGTAGGGTACTTGTGTCTATAACAAAGCTTTTGACTTATATGGATCCAAAGAATTGGTATAAAATTTTGAAATGAAAGTTTAGGCGCGTTGAGAGTAAAATTTCATGGTCGCGTCACGACAATACCGTCACGTCATGGAGTAAGGCGACGATTTTGGTATTGTTGAATTTTGCCATGAATCACTTCTGACATGTGTTCTGCACACACGCTCTTTTTTGTATGGAAACCGTTTAATTTTATTGAACTACATATTTTTTAAGTCCCTTTTGAGAGAAACGTAAAAATAGATAATTAATGTTTAAAGCCGTTGCATTATGATTGATTAGAAAAGTACTTTATTGTAAAACAATTACTACCTATGTATCATTTTTCTAAACCGGTTAAGTTTATCAATATCCGCTTCGCATTCAGCAACACTGACAAAGTTACAAAGCGTCGCTAGATCGCGAACTGCAGGGGAGAACAATACGCGATTAGAAACTTTATTTTCTAGGGATAGGATGTAAAATGGTTTGCTGGTGGTGAGGCAAGCGGGCGGGGTTGGGCGTGGCGGCGTGACGTCAGCGCCCCTGTGCGCGCCCACAGCGGCATAGCAATGAGCACAGATTGTACAGATTGCGGGCACGCCGGCACACGCGGGCCCGCGAACATGGCCGCACGGCTCTTCAAGTGACGTCACCTTTTGTTTTGCAACTACCGCCCTGTGGATGTCTCATTCAGGATACATCCTGAAGGCATGCCTGTACAACTACATAATATGATACGTAAATGCCAAAGTCTTATCTGTTGTTGAAACAACAACAGACAGGGTTTTTTGCACAGTGATAAGTAACGGAATTTTTATTAGACACTTTACTCTGCGCAGGCGATGCCGCCTAGATGTTAGATAAAATTTATAATGCTTTTGATGATGATTGAGATAATTTTTTTTCAGGTCGCTTTGGAAGCTCAAGGGGAATAAATATTATTTATTATTCCGTAGAGCACAAAAAGCTCTATATATAAATAATTAAAACTAACAAGCAATAATTTTTATAGGAAAGCCATTAAAAATATAAAAATTCTTAGTCCCAAAACATTTTCCCTTCATTGTATCAAAAGCTCTATCTACTGAATCGGATAAATTTTAAATTTGTTTGTAAGTTGATTAGCAGATGAAGTGAAAACTTGTCCGCATTCAAACATTAAATTCAGTAACTTAATTTTGTTACAATTAATTGAGTTATTGGGATTGTTTTAATTAAGTTGGAAATAAACAAGAAACAATCTTGCGGACAATTTTCAACAATAAACTAAAACTCATTTGAGCAACGCAGTTAATTAAAACAAAGTTACCCAGATTCATATTTTATAGCATTTATTGGAGCGCTATATTTAACCAACTGCTAAAATTGTTATTTTGAGATAAAACGAACATTATAATATTTTTTTGGTGATAGAGCTGTTGCTGTAATACATAATTTATTTTCCTATCGAGAAAAATACTCCCACACCCGTTTGTCGACTTCAGAACTGAATGTCTGGAATGTATGATGAAGTTGTATACCCTTGTAACGATTCCTTCCCTATAAACATTGTTTCATAAAGTTGTACACACTCGTATTATAACCATAAAAGCTTGGGAGACGACATAGATTTATTTCGTTGACCTTTTTACAAGAGAAGTAAGAAATTTCTTCCGTTAATTTTATTACAATTTCAACAAATTATAACAAGTCATTGGATTGATTGATAGTTTATGTCCAAGGTTTAAACTTTAAATGAGGCTGTGTTATTATGTTTAATTTTTTATGTTAACATAATTACCAAGGACCCAGTAATTTCACATATTTTTAATTTAAACATCACATCCTTAACTTTTTGTTTCAAGTTCCTTCTTATAGAATGAAAAAAAGGAATGATTATAGAATAGCAATACAAAGTAAAGTTGTTCAAAGTAAGACAAGTGGGAGGAAGATAAATAACGTTCCCGCACTGATTGTAACAGATAAAGCATCAAACAAAAACGTCGGCATACGTAGGTACTTGTGTATTATGTGTATTAGTTTGAAATCTTTTATATGTAGTAATATTCCCAACGGTAAGAACATTTAAAATTATCTCCATCAGCAGAGTATATTTACAGACATTTATTTTTCTTAAAACAACAAACTACACAGTTTAATTATATTTCAGAATGATACGTACATTTTCCTCGAAGCTATTTTTATATTTTCAAAGTACCTTATGACAATCAATAAAATCCTGATGAAAGAAAACCTGGAAGTGATTTTATCGTAATGTATATCAAAGAAAAATGGCCTAAATTATAATTGTATTATCTTAAACCAATAGTGACCTTGTTTCCCGTATTTGCGTCTGACTCTAGGCGTACAATGTAACGTTTAATTCATTTCATGGTCGGTCGACAGGCCAGACAATCATAATTATTAATTACTTTGATTTACAATATTATCATGGATAACGGAATCGACGTTTCGTTTACCAATCGTAAGATAGAAAGCTCAAAATATTTTAATTACCTCAACTAGAATATAAAATAGAGTCGGAACTCCATAACAGGGAACGGTCTCCGCTTCATAGGGTATTAAGTAATAAACAGCCAATAAAGATCCGTCGGCCGGTCGGTCGGCGTCGGCGCAGCGGTAATTACCGACAATTAGAGCCCGTGTCCCGAGCTGTGCCCGCGCTGAGCCCGCGCCCCGTCGAGAACAACCTATTTATTGCATATGGGAAACAAAAAACCTTATACTCTCCAAAGTTCCAACTGCTCTGTTTTGGGACAAACATTTTGTTTGTTTATTGTTTTTTTTGCGGATGTTCTGTCTTATTTGGAGATGATAGAGCTTTTTGTAGAGTTCGTGAAGGTACAGCTGATTAATATTTTAATGAGTTGTGTACGTTGAATGAAAACAATGAAGGCTTTAGAGACCTTAGGCTTTTACTAGAAATAGAATGTAAATTAAATATAATATCTTATAGACCGGGAGATACTGACACAAAATTTCGAGTCATTTCTAACAAGGATGGCGGTTCTACAGGGGTCTTAGTACGCAATGACAAAAAGAAAAATGATGGTGTGAACGCTGGTACCGGTGGCTTAGTCGCGTGGGCGTTTGTCGAACTCGTCGGAAAAATAGCGAAAGTCAAACGATTTGTAACACAAAAATTTTAGAATTTACCGATAGCCCATAAAAAAGTAGTAGGCGGTAGTGTCATGCCATACTTTTCCGGTGTGACTTACAGCCCGCCATACCGATGCGAATGTGTTGATTTAAATAAAACAATCATTCAACCATTTGTACCAGGCTAACTTTTGCACAGGTAACTATCGTCGTGCAGCCATTTACGAAAATCGCCATGCCATACTTTTCGGACGATTCCAAATGGTCGCCATACCGTCGAAAATCTGCAAAAAATTTTTATTTCGCCAAACTTTTTGTACCAGTATTGCATTTGGATTTTTGGAGAGTATTTGATAAAATGTGACCATTATTATATTTGCCATACTTCTAGTAGGGGGAAAAGTGCTGTCATACTTGAAAACTTAATTTATTATTAATTTATATAAGTGAAGATTTCCAACACATAGATCTTTGAAATTTTGTATTTATATTTGTTGATCCTCAAACTTAAAGGAAAAATAAGTGCCATACTGTTACAAATCGTTTGACTTTCACTATTTTCCGACGAGTTCGACTAACGCCCACGCGACTAAGCCGCCGGTACCAGCGTTCACGCCATCGTTTTTCTTTTTGTCATTGCGTACTAAGACCCCTGTAGAACCGCCATCCTGTTACAAATGACTCGAAATTTTGTGTCAGTATCTCCCGGTCTATTAGTATTTAATGAAGAATGTAATGCTTACAGCTGATGATGGTAGCAAATTTATATCAAACGAAGTAAGTGTAGGTATATAGATGAAAATCTCTGTGTGTTTTGTAAGCAAGTTATAAAAAATTACATTTTCAAAGTACGTTGGTAAAAATAGATAAATTAAAACGTAAAAGCAGTAAAATTTCAAGATGAAAACAACGCTGAAACAAACGTTTATCGTAAGTAATAACGACGTGTTCGTGATACGATATTTCCATTTATTTACGCTATAACTTGAATGTAACTTTTTGTAGTTGAATACTGAAGCAAAATAATTACAGTTAAATACACAAAAAGTGACATTTCTGGGAGATAAAAAGTAAATCACAGTGTGAGCAGCAAATAAATTATTTAGAATTCGAAAACCTCACGGAAGCAATTAACTAATAATAAAAATATTTTGTGTAATTTTTATGATGCATAAAACATTCAGAGATGTTTTGCTTTTTAAAACTTTTCTTTTTACATTGATTTTACAAGCTACAATTGCGACTTTTTTGTAAATTTTTAATTATCCAACATTTACTTAACCTGATAAATTTATTACCTAACGATATGGGAGCTAATTTAATGATAACTAAAACGTAAATAAATCAGTAATGGAAGGAAATAAAATTCCGTTCAACTGCACCTTAAAATACAAGCTTTTAGAGGAAAATTAAGTTAATATGCTGGTACATCATACATATATGTAAATATTTATTAAATTACCTTTACATTATCATTTTTTTAAATAGGTAAAACACCGCTAAGTCATACCATTATTCCTTAAGTATCAAATGGATTTAAAAAGGGTCTCTCCATCAAATTTTAAAGTATATTGAAAACGGACAAAGCTGATTCAATCCAATATAGAATTGGAGGATCGAATGGATCATAACATTAAAAGCAAGACGATCGTACGAATATGGTTATAGCTAATAGTGGCGAGGCGTGAGGCGGGCGGCGCGGGGCGGGCGGGGGCGCGGGAGCGAGGGGGGGCGCCGCGCGCGGGCGCATCGCAACTGTCAAATAACTCTCGCTCTAATAGGAGCGGCGAGCCTTGTGCCAACTATTAATCCCGTACGCTATTTACGTTAATGCCCTACGAACTCTTATTGACGTATAAACTTCGAATTTCTTTTTTTCTTAACAGCCGAAGGCGCCAGTTGCTCCTAAATATTAATAACGCTAGTTCTGTTCCTCGGTTTTAATTGCGTTCGGCTGGGAAGTAGTAAATTAGGCGGGCGCTTTAACGCGCATAGCGTTCTCAAACAAAATTGTAAACTAATTAAATGTTGTATAAGGTTGTATGTGAGCCGGCGCCGCTCGGCTGCTCAGCTTGGAACGAATCGCGGCGCACGGTGACGGCATGCCTCTGCGATATACGCACTACGCACCACAACCAGTGCTCAATCATTGATGCCAATACGACCATTTTAGTCCTCTGGCCTATTTGTAAAAACATAAGATTAACACCGTTCGATGCCATATTTTAATCACCATCATCCACTGCTGGGACACGGTCCTCTCGTAAGGAATCAGGCCGTAATCCACTACGCTGGCCAAGATGGATTGCAGATTTTACACGTCGTCAAAATTTTTGATTGTCCGACATACCGGTTTCCTCACGATGTTCTCCTTCACGGTTTAAGCAGTGGTGATGCATTTAAACATGCGCAAATCAATTAAAAAATCAATTAATTTCCTGCACGCTCCCTTGGTCCCAAACTTCCAACTTTTCGATTTGGAGTCCGAGGTCTTCACCACTGCTTGTTAATTCAACCCACACCTTATGTTAATCAAATGCTAAATGTGACGATTATTTGAATGTTTATATCGATCGATTGTTATAATAAAAACTAGGTTCGCCTTCCTTACAAACCTTTCGCTTTATTTTAGATTTTCAGTATATTTGCTTTGGTACCTAGATTTCATAGTTCAACTTCACTTTTATCCATATAAAGGTATATTTTAAAGAATATTTCCTGGTTTTGAAAAATCATCAATTGCAGCATCATTGGCCGCAGGACAGATGCGTTTCACGTCACACGTCACACGTCGTTCACAATCTTTATACATAAAGCATTTTGGAACTTTAATATTGTCCTGTTGTTAAAATACCTCTCCTACATCTCTAGATGTACTAACTGATGGAGACAGATGAGTAATGTTACAAGGTATTACGGTAACTGGTGGACTAATTTTCAAATATATGATCAAAACATACAATTTCTGATTATCTTCACATCCACCCGAATTATTGGTTAAAAAATAATACCTAAATATTAGTAATATCCTGTAACTGCAGATATGACGTGAAGCATTCTTCTAGATTCTATAATGTAGAAATATCACAAATATTGAATGTGACGCGATATCGCCAGTTGGATCCATAAATTATTATTTCCAAAAGGAGTATATGACATACACCTTTGACTACCTTCGAACATTAAAATACAATATTTATTTTTATAAAATCTGATTCTTGTAACAGCATTAAAACGTAAACACCTCAAACATCATAATCTTAAAATATTTATGGCCACCATTAGCCGAGATGGCGGGTAATTAAAGTTTGTTACTAATAATGACGATATGGATCGCGAAAATGCGAGCGCGCAGGTGTGAGGCGATCAGCGGCGCCTAGTGATGCGTTGACACTTATCGATAATATTGCCCTTTGAAGCACCTCAACTTACACCACCAAGTATCTAACTTATGTGTATATCGAACATGTAAAGTAAGCTGTTATAATATGAGCAATTAATTTACTCAATCACGCCTTAACTACTGAACCAATTTGCATGAAATTTGGTATAGAGATATTTTGATACCCGAGAAAGGACATAGGCTACTTTTTACCCCGGAACATAGGATAGGTTTTATTACGGAAATCCCACGGGAACGGGAACTATGCGGGGTTTTCTTTGACTGCGCGGGCGAAGCCAAGGGCGGAAAGCTAGTTCGTAATATGGATAACTCGATTATTCTTTATCAATTATTTATAGTTCTAATACGAGAAATTTATTATAATTAGTTTGTAATAAATAAATGCAGATAACGAATACGTTCATCACGTTGCATGTTACTCAGATCATTTAATTGAGGACTTACATGGGTTTCTTAAACTCAACTCAACATTTTCCAAAATTAAAAAAAACCGTTCCACTCATAGGTCAAATTCATCTAACCTCTGAAAGCCTAGAACATATTCATCGACTAATCGATGTCGATAAACACTTCTCGTATCGGTGTCACTCGCTGCGGGGCGCCGCTCGTGCTTCCCCCCCTCCCCCTCCCCACCGCGCGCCATTTGTACATAAATACCACCCATTGTCTACGCAAACATACCTAAAGTATTGTTTGCTACAACCGGTCCAACGCCCCGCTGTTTCGTGATTCTTCTCAGAATAAGGGAATCCCGGCCCGGTGGTCGGTACGAGCGTTATAAAATTAATGATTGCTTTAATGTGCGCAGACACACGAGGCGATAATGCAGTTACACTACAGTACCTATCGACATGATTCATTGCGGCACACCACTATGCCGCTCTTTCAGGATATCCTTGAGATGGACAAACTCCTCAAACACTGTAAATATAGGGTAAGATATGGTTGAGTCTTGTTTTTTCACAAACAGCACGGTGGTATACATAGGTAACTAGGATTTGACTAAAGGGTAATCTTGAATTAGCAATACTTAGGTCAAAAGTTGCAGATATACCAGTCCACTTCATCGCTCTCATATCCATTGCTACAAGAACATTGCGCCTATAATGATGAGCAATTCTTTGCTATTTGCGAATCCTATTACAATTAGCCGTAACGGAAGATTTCTAGAGATTTGTAATTCTAGAGTAAATTATTATCGATATCATAGGGAAAATAGAAATAGTAACAGGAAAATAAAATAAACACATCGTTACATATTGACGTACGCATTTGAAGCCCGCCGACAACTGTGTTCAGAAGCCGCTGTATTTGTTCTTGCTTAGCCGAATTTTCAAAATAACAGCCATTATTTACACAAAATATTGTTTGATCAATGCTCAATGAGAGAAGATGGTCTGTATATGAATATGAATTTTACTTGACTGGAATAAAGACGTGTTTACTTTACAAAGTTGTGTTCATTTTAAAAACTGAAATAATTGACACAAGTGACTACCTATACTGTCTCACTGAGTACACACCTGTGGTAGCAGAGAAAATGTGACTCTGCCTTTAATAGGTAAGGTCGTTAATTGATTGGTCTACGTATGGAGATACGTTATTTTGAAACTAAATTTAGACGTAGTAATAAAGATGTCAGAAGGCCGTAGTTTGTGTTTCCCACTGACTTTTCGAGGCGCGACCTACATTCTTTGTTTCTAAATGATATGAAACTATTTACCTCAATTATACGGGCCTTTTGAACACATTGATGTGTTTATTTTTCTATTTTTTTTGTGTTGTAATAGTTTTGATTTGGGATATTTTTATGGGATCGATATTTTTTTCTCTCTTTGGAACTCTCTTTGGAACTGCAAGCCGCCCGGCAAGTCTGCTAGGACTCGTTATCTAATGATTACAAATAAAGCGAAAAACAACATACCAACAAATATTTAACATAAACAATTAAAATACCAAACCACAATGCTTTATGAGCAGGAACAAACAATTATTATTTTCTTGGCAAGGCAACGGCCATAAATAATAGTAGGTAAGTAGAATATAATACAAACATAGCTTTTAGATATCAATAACATACTTAGGGTGCACTCACACACATCAGTCACCGTCACGGCACGTCACCGGACAGGATTAAAAAAAAATATGTATCAATAGTTCTAGTATGACTCTGTTCCCACACGACAGTCGCCGGCACGAAATCTATCAGTGACGTCACCGGTCAGGCACGTCAAATAATCTTTCCATACATGTATCATACTTTTATCCCCACTCACCCGGTGCCGTCACGTCTCAGTTCAGTCAGCGTCGTGCTACCGTCAATAATTGCTACATGTTCTCTAGCGTGACACACGTCTAATCACTGACTAACCTGATGTATGTGTTCAATGATTCAGTCAAACCGGCGACGTGACTGACGGACAACATGACGGTGACTGGTGTTTGTGGATACGTACACAAACCGTCACCGATCAGTCATCGGTGACTTGACGGTGACTGATGTGTGTGAGTGCACCCTTATACTGATACATGACGCTGTCAATAAACACCAATGGGCAATAATGAACTCGTTACAATGCGAATAGAAAAAACATAATTGAACGTCGAGCAAAACGCTTAAAGGCGGACTAAAAATACATAGTATGTGCGTCTTTTACAAAAAGTTTGTCGCCATTAATTACAGGATTACGATTGTCGATATATATGAAGCGCCGCAGCCTCACCGAGCCGATAAACATGAAAAACACGGCGAAGACACAAATTGATAAATTACTCGGAGGACACGCATAATCCTTCCAAATGATTCCCTATTGAGCGCATTTCTGACCGCTGCCTTGTTCGGGGGCTATTATAGCGCTATAAAACTTGCTCTGGTGTTATTTGGTAGAGGGGTTTTATGACTTGTCTTTACAAACTCGAGTGGAGCTTTGATTTGACTGTTTCAAATAGTAATTAGTACAGAAAGTGGCGATTTATGGCCCTGTTTTATGGTAGAGCACGCAAACATAAAGGCTGTGGATATAGGTCACTTTTATGTCGTAACTTTTTATTTCAAAACATATTAATTTTTATTAGATTTCAACAATTCATTAAATGATGTCCCTACGGCAATTCTTTAACAGTCTATTTTTAGATTTCATTATTTTACTAAAATTTGTTATGTATTTTTTTCTATCATCCGTATTACCCAATACTAAACCATGATTAACCATTATTCCTTTTGCAAAACCAAAACAGGAATCGTTTTCAAAAATATCATACGACAATTTTTACCAAAAAATTGTTGTTGTATCAATACTTTGTTTGTCATTTGTTTTAAAATAAATCCGTGTGTTTAATAGCGCGTCAGTGGTGCTCGGCCCTAACTCCAGAAGTGTGGATCGGATGATATACGGCTTGCATTGTGTGCCTCCCATTTGTAAGTTACACCTTGTAGTTTGAACCTCTAATAATAATTCCGTAATGAAAAATGTTGGCCCCCTGATAAATGCCTGTTATGTATTATGGTAATGCGATGTAACGATCTTTTAGATCTCACCGAATTCGATGGCTATCCACATGGTATCTACGAATTAAAAAATCTTTGTTATTACCAACATTATTAAAATAATGTAATATTAATCTGGGATATTACTTATAACAACAATGATAATTCAGTAGATTTTTAAGAGGAACTTAATAACTTTAACGAATAGTTTTTATTCAATGCAGAGCAGTAATTTCTTAGGCACTAGACAATATCATCATCCTAAGTATTTAGGTACCTTATAAGAAGCAAGAAAAAAACTGAGAAATGTAAAAAGAAACCGCAAACATGTAATATAGTACCTATGATTCTAAACAAATCAAACTTTGATGTACTCGTAACGAGCATTGAACGGTATCAGACACGAAATATTGGATCGTTTCTCACAATACGCAACAATACTGGTTTCCTTATTAGCCTTATTATTGTGACTCCTGCGATGTGCCTTCAATAAACTTTGATGTTCAACACAATTAATAAAAATCATATCCAACCCTTTAGCCGTCACGAGGCGTGGGTGAAATATGTTTTCTTTGGAGTGAGGGTTTTTTGATCCTTTGTCTGTCTGTCACTAGCGAGTAGCGACCTCTAAACGCATCTGTTTGGATGGACCTCTAGTGATAGTGCCTTCGTGTTGTTAGTTCTAATATTTTTTACTTACACTTAAGGAGTTTTAAGTTATAGTTCAAATTCTTTGCATTGTATTTTTTTTAAATATATTGAACATCGTTTGTTTTTTCCTGAAAAATTTCCAACAAATATGATGCCCTTGTTGCAATCTATAATCGTCAAAGAAAATCCAGTTGCCAATAATCGAAAAATAACTACATTTACAAAAAAAGAGACACAGTACATCTAGTCAAAATTAAATCTACCACTAAACTTATGCACAATTTTAAACGTTTATTTATGAACCATATTTCGATGACGTTATACTGGTACATCACTAGGAGGCATAAATCAGTAGAGTTGCCAACAAAGCGCGAGCGTTAGGTCCATCCGTCTCTGACACAAGGAGTATAAACAGTTGGCCACGGGTGAACGATACGGGGCTATCAATTTTACTAAATTATGCTCTTGGTGTTAGGAAAAAATAAGAAGGAACAGCCAAGTTGTAGGGAAAAGAAGTAAATTTAAATTATGGTCGATGGCGCTAGGTTAAATTAAGTAAGGTGAATTCAAAAATTACTTGAAATAACAAACATAAATATTATTTGTAGAAAAGCTACGAAAAATAATTAGTTGAAGAAACACGAAAATTATTGTTTAACATAGTTATTTTGTGCAAAAACGGATGATTAAGTTCTTGAAATGAAGTTTTAAATCCACATTTATATGAAATACTAGCGGTCCGCCCCAGCTTCGCCCGTGGTACATATTTATGTTTTCTCTACATAAGAACCATCCTGGTACTTCAAGGAATATAATAAAAAAAGAATTATCGAAATCGGTCCACCCGTTCTCGAGTTATGCGCTTACCAACACATTTTGCGATTCATTTTTATATATAACTAGCAGTCCGCCCCGGCTTCGCCCGTGGTACATATTTACGTTTTCTCTACATAAGAACCATCCTCGTACTTCAAGGAATATAATAAAAAAAGAATGAACGAAATCGGTTCAGCCGTTCTCAAGTTATGCGCTTACCAACACATTTTGGGATTCATTTTTATATATAAGACTAGCGGTCCGCCCCGGCTTCGCCCGTGGTACATATGTTTTCTCTACATAAAAACCATCCTCGTACTTCAAGGAATATAATAAAAAAAGAATTATCGAAATCGGTTCAGCCGTTCTCGAGTTATGCGCTTACCAACACATTTTGCGATTCATTTTTATATATAAGAAATAAGATAATTCATATATGTACTTCTTAAAATCTAGACTTTCTCACGAGTCTTATTTTTATATTAATCTTATACATAATATCATGTTTGATGATTCGTACCAACTTACAATGTGTAAAAGCCACGGTTTCACCGAAACAAAACGTTAATAATCAGATGTAAATCTGACTCTTTCCTGTTAAAATATGCCACTTTTATTTTGTGGTGATATGATTTTTATATTTAGATTTGCGTGGTAGTGAAGAAGTATTGTTACATTATGTAAAAATAAATATCTCTTAAGGATAGATATTAAATTGATGAAACCTTACTCATGCAAAATATTAATTAGGGCACATCTTTCAAGAATTTGAATTTTAATACATAATTTCAGTGCTGTTATAGTTTTTGGAATAGAAACAGACTTATTTGAGAATTATTTGCATGTTAGTAATATATTTATATTGTTACTTCTAACGTAAAATAAGATTGTATTTTATTCCAAATAAGTGCAATTTAGCCGAGAGAGAAATTGCAATTTAGCCGAGAGAGAACTCAATTAATCTTAAATATAAAATTGAAAATTTCCACTTAGTCTCTAATTTGTCTCAATTCTGATATTAAATGTAAAATTTATTAAAGATTAATTGCGTAATGAATTCCGGCGTCACATGCATATGACTCAAATATTGTTATGTTTTAAGTGAAGGATTAAATAACGTTAAAAAAAGGATATTTGATGAACAATCAATTTGAGTTCATCTCCACTCGAGTGAGGCTGTGGAACAAGCTAAGGAGAAAAATGTGGGTTCTTTATAGTTATTGACTACACATATTTTTTTATTTTTCTTTATTATAAACCAATAAATATACAATATTTAAGATATTATGAAGAATTTTTTTTAACATGTCCCCGATGATGCAAATAAGATCGTTGAATCCGATTTAAAGAAATACAACGCCTTATTAATCCGTTCAGTTAATGTCTAAACGTAGAATGCTCGATATAAACAAATTTAATTAAATTCTCTTAAATAAAGAAACCTATTTCACCTTGTACTCGTTGTTCCCAGTTCATTACCACGCTGCTCGATAGACGGCGCCTACGCATGTGACGCCGGAATTCATTACACAATTAATCTTTAATAAATTTTACATTTAATATCAGAATTGAGACAAATTAGAGACTAAGCGGAAATTTTCAATTTTATATTTAAGATTAATTGAGTTCTCTCTCGGCTAAATTGCAATACCTAAATACATATTAAAAGGCTGATAATAGAAAAATTCAAATAGGATTTTTACCGGTCCAAACTATTATAACAAAATTGATTAAAATAAAAAAAGGCTCGTTGCCAGAGATCTTTTTGTTTGGAAATGTAAAGTTTGTTTTTCCATGCAACATAATAATATTTTAGTATAGTAAACATCATTAATTAATGTTGTACGGAACCCCAATCGGAACGGCTAGTCACGCGGCACAATGCGCCCGCGCTGCACTTTGTTTATTTATTATTATTTGTACCAACGATAACACAACTTTACACTTATAACCAAAATAATATAAAAAAACTATAACACCCAGCATATAACCTAAAAATAATATAAAACATTTACTAAAATTTTCTGACGTTAATGATATTGTGTAATAATTTTAATTTATTGAGAAATATTTACTAAGTTTGGAAGTCCCTATCAAATGCCAAAGTTGTAAGAAACGATACTTTTTAAATTTTAAAAACACCTGCCCATGATCGGCGATATAGGTAAGTATATAATATTATGTTGAATCACTTATTTAAATATTCGGTTTTATTCAATCCGATATTACGATAAAACGTTACAAATATCGTAATAAGTCAATAATTAGCAGAAGTTACGGTTGGGACTGCAAGGTGATAAGCCGAATATAACGATTTGTTTTCGTTTTGCATGCGGTATGAGCGGTGTGTGCGTCGGGGATGGCTTGTGCGGCGGGCGCGGCGAGCGCGGCGCGGGGAACAAAGCGCAGAGGTCGCGACACCGACTTAACCCATCAGGATCAATACTCAAAGAAGACATTTGCGTTCGAAGAGTGATACATTCGTATCATTAATATCGCCTTTGAGCCGGTGGCAGCGCCGCAGGGCTCCGGCAACGCGTTAGCGGCAAAGCGGCCGCTGCCATAACTCTCCCGCTCGAATAACTTTGGGAATCGTATCGAATCGACGACAGGCGACACGCCATCGATTTATCGACTGCACCCGATAATCCGATTTCGTGTCCCACTCGCCTCCATTGCTTTTGGATTACCGATATCATTATGTTCGAACGTTACTCGCCGCACCGGAATATTCATGTCCCGATGAAATTATTACTATTGATACAATTTTATTTAAACATTTCTTAAGGTTATTCTTAAATTAATTATATCTATATGCCTTTAGTGCATTAATTTACATCGAAACGAATCGTCTAACTTTTACTTTATATATATCTTTGAACAATTTCCAAACGTTGTGTTGTAGAAAAGTATTTCAAAATTCAGTCTGACTTGAATTATAATAGTAAAATGCGATTTAAAAGCATAAAGTATTCAATTCGTTATAAATATTCTCAGCAATATGAACAATATAACGGGCCGTATCAAACGATATTATTATTTAAATGCTTGTAAAATAACGCTACAGCTACACTACGAGTATTAACTCGTTTCCCAGATCTTTTGAGGATTGCCGCTGAATTAATTTTCACATCGCATTGTCATAATTAGCTGAAAGGCTGAGAATCTCGTACGAAGCTCGCTCACCCGTTGATGTCTTTAACTTGCACTCTGCAGCGCGTAGCTTGCTATTTACTCAACGACTTTTTTGTAATAATATTAACTTAGAGTATCGCATCAAAAGATGTAATATTTAGTCAATGGAAACAGTGATAAAGTATATTTTATTTTGAATAAATGTATAATATTAAGATAACGTGAATTATAAAATTCCAAGTGATTTCATATTATGAGCTACGTTTATTTGTGTTTTGTAACTTGCAACCTTTTACTAAAATATTTCAATTTAAAATACATTTTACAGTTCAAATAGCAAGACTTTATTATGCTATTTGCAATATGTAGCTATATCAAAGCTATATTTTAAGAAACTTCTTCTGATCTATTCTTTAATTCATTTTCTGCTATGATTTTTGCTCTAGAGTTTTAATAACGTTATTTTTAAAGTGTGTTAATGTGGTTAATTTATTATATTTGATGTATAAAAAGGCAGCTAAAAACAACAATATTGGGATTTTCATAGAGTAATTAATTGACAATTTATTTAATTTTTTTTTTCACAATTTACTTACAAAGTTTAAACATATATTTTAATTTATCATATTATCATTAATGTCCTCATATAAATACCTAATTTATGTTATTGAATATAAAATGATTGAAAAATTTTACAAGTCAATCTTAAAATAAGTACATTCACCCAATGCCTAGGTAATTGAAATAATTTAAGATTTAGAAGGACATCCTGAATTTATTTATATAGTAAATGGCATTGAACCTGACCCTAGATGGATTTAGGCATTGCTAAATTGGAGACCTGCTGGGAATATCTCTGTACCGCTTGAACTTCAATATAATTTAAACGCTCATTTAATTTAGAATAAATGTTTTGCATTATAGTCTGTAGGTATTTGTATGGTTTTTATAAAAAAATAATTACCTATAACTAGATGGCACATATTTTTCTAATTTAGGTTTAAGAGGTCTAACCGACGGTTTAACCAATAATTCTTTGACGTTGATTTATAATTTCAATGCTTAAAAAACCTGCATTGTAACTGATACGCCAGTAGGCACTTTATAGTCTCCTTTTTCTACTTGAAATAAAAATTATGAGCATGAATTTAAATGTAGAGCAAACATTAAAAACACTATATTACAATACCCATACAGTAGTACTACATTAATTAAAAGCTTTATTTGCGGTAAATAAACAAAATTATGTTCCATTCAGGTCCTTATAACATCTAAAGTTTCTTATCGATACCGTTGTGTCTTGAAGAATTCCAATGAAATGTACTTAGACAGCTAAGTACCTATAATGATGAATTTAATGCCAAACGTGCGTTTTTCTATAAATCTCATCCCAATTTTCTATCAACGATAAAACTATGAATTATTAGAGTTTACTCACAACTAACTTAGAAATGCTCATGTCCTATAGCTTATAATGGTAGGTATTAGAAAATATTTTAGAACAAGTAATTTAGTTTTACAGTTTTTCACTATAACTAAACACTTGATAGAATCAATCGGCAGTGCGGATATCTCACCGCTCATAAACTACAATGTTTGCGTCGTTATAAGCTGACCGCGGCTGCGCCCGCGCCGGCAACATGCCTTCTTCATCATACTTTGTAAATCAATGCTTGATTGACTTCATCTTAAATTGTATACATAATTTATTCTTTATGGATGTTCCCGCTTTGGATTTTGTTTGGAATTAATTTCGGTTTTCGGTCCAAATGTCGAAAGTTTATTAGTATATAAATATCGTGTTGTATTTGTCGACTTTTAATTTTGTTTATTTAGATGTTCAATCTAATGTTATAATTAGATAATATGTATCTTATAAAAAATGATAGGAAAATAACTCAGTGAACCTGTTGTTCTACTTAAGTATAAAATCCTTGTCTACAATTTATATTATTTAAATTGACAAAAGCTTTTGATTGTGTTGTGATTTATATCTTGATTTAAACATTTACCAACTACCACCATCTGACAGAACTTTCAATAATTTGCAATTTCAAGCTATAAAGTTGTAATTTTTCTAACAGCAATTAAGAGTTAATTAACGTGAAATGTTTGAGTGCGAGCGGAGCGCGGGCCGCGGCCCAATCCGCGTCAGATTTGAAATTCAAATGCGACTAAATTTAGCCCTCAGACCTGCCGACGGACGCAACTGCTTCGTGAGCAATACGACTGTATAGCCTATAGCCTCAGTCCGACTGGTTAACAACCCATACTACATCCCAAACATGTTTGGGTATTATAAATGCAGTTTTAAAAACAAATATGCAATGCATTAGCATGCTACACGCAGGATAGACATTTCCTTTTTAAAAGCTCAGTAGATAAAGCGATTTATTTTTACTTTTTCGCTTTTCTCAATCTATTTTTATGTAGTGTAGTGCTTAACACTAGATAATTTAAAAATCTATCTATAATATTTCCGTACAATCAACAAATTGCAATTTATCGGGAACTACAGGGTATTTCCCTTAAAGTTCTAGGATCTATTTCTATGTCGGTCCCACACCTGAACATAGTTACCTATTTGTGGAGTTCTCGGACACGGATCTAGAACTCTTCCAATTTCCAGACTCTAAAAATAGTTTTCCACGAAGCTTCTTGTATAAATATTTCAAAATAAATATCGATAATTGATTTTACTCGTGAATAATATTCGCAGAATACATATAATTTTAATTATAGCTTTGAGACGCAAAAAACCTACATCTTTACGTTGGCGTCCACGAGTTCTATCAACTAGGTAACTCGGTCATTTGATTATTCTTCAAATATTGTACAATAAATTTCCAGTCATAACTTTGTTGAATTTGTCATTTTAATGTATATTTTATTATTTTGTTTGAATTCGTTTATTAGCATTTAATTAAAAGTGTCTAGACATGCATAATTATGAAAAAGGTATATATAATAAAAGATATTTTTATGATATTTACCTATCAGGTAAGGGTATACCAGACGCCAAAAAGAGACAAAAATAAAAAATATCTTTATTTTTATTTTTGGCTTTTAACTATATAATATATTGAAGGTAGGGTACATAATACCTATATCATAGTTACCTACGCACAACAGCGCATTTATAGTTTTGGGTCATTTCTATTCCTATTTATTAGGTACCTTTATTTCTCATAATTTATTTATTAAACCTGAAATAAATTGGATATTACGAATTTATTTCAGGTTGGATATTACGAAGAATAGAGGAAATAAAAGCAGTATTATAGTTCGTACCTACACCTACTTTTTAGATCCTTTCTTTCCCATTGGATTAAATAGCAATACCTATAGTTTAAGTTTAAATAATAATTAAAATGGATTTTCAATTTTACTTTACATCAATTTTCACATTGAAAGCTGGAGGTACAATTAGATTCTGATAAATGTTACGTTGTAAGTGCTGTTCTTTAGTAGGTACTAGGTACTGATTATGATTGGCCTAAAATTGATCGCGTGATCAGGTTTTAGGGATCAAACTTGAACCCTAAATTGCTATTTATGGTGTATTCCTGTGCCAAATCTAATTATTGCAAATGACAATTGTTTGCCATCCTAATAAGCACACGAATCATCGAATACAGAGTGCCAAAACTGTGCTTTTTGCGAATGCCATGGAATCTCCCATAAGACCTTACCTTCATGTCTGTGCGACAGGCGACACTAATCTTCTGGCACAAAACAAAAGCACACGCAGGTCTCATACACACATCGTACACTCGCGGTGGGGGCGACCACTCGCGGCAACTGTTAAGTCCAAACTAAGTTGGCGAGGCGGCGCCAAGCGGGCCCCCGTGCGGGCCTTCTGCGCGGGCCGGCCTGCCATTGGTCGGCCGCGGCGGGCGTGTCCGTTCGTATGTACGCACCGATGTGTCCGCTGCTGTAATCATACCGGGGACTCTGATGTGGATAAATCGAAATGGATCTCTATATTTTTTTTGTATGCAGCGCGATTACGGTTATGGCCCCGCTATGGTCGCGTAAGTCTATAAGAAATAGTGTAATCGGTGGCAGCTTTTGTCGTGCTGTCCTAATTTACTTCTGTGCCTTTCCGCTGTATAAGGAATTGTGGAATTTAGGAATTTACTAAATTATATTAAATTGAAATTGCGATTGTCGAAGTAAACAAAATGGTTTTCCAAAACCCAAACACCAGCTTTCCTAGATAATATAATTGACCTACCTTTAGCCTAAAACAACATCTTATGTGAATAGCCGTTAAATTCCACCGAAAGATCATCTAAATTCTAAACCTTCTATGTCTTAATATGACGTGAAAACTTTAATATCTATTTAATATTCCGCAAATATGTTGAAACATGCTCTATGTGAGCTTTGAAAAGCTCTAGGTAGTCTCTATAAAATTCCGTTGGCAAATATTTAATTCAATCATACCAATACGTCATTGGAAAATATTCGCTTAAATATCTAAAGAGAGCTAAAGCTATTACCTAGGCTACATTTGCCGCTCTTATTAGGTACTCTTTGGCGATCATTTTAGGACTTCTAAATTTCATAACACTATAAAAGACTGGAATAAACATAAAAACTTGAAAATTTTAATTGAATAACGGTTCAAAAACGTCATATTATATTATCATCGGCGAGTCAAACAGTCGAACGGAAACATTACCTATAGTGTAGCAAAAGTTCGTAGAAACGCTCGTATGTATGTCTCGTGTGTATACAGTATGCTCATTGCTCGTGTGTATACCTACAGTATTATTGTATAGGGCAACCCTCAATGTCTCACAACACTAGTGGTTTACTCGTGGTTCGTCCAATCCTGCAGCGATTTGCGCCAGCTGCAAGCTACAAGGTTAATGTTGTGTTCTTGTTTGTTTTTAAAGGAACTTGATTTGGGGAATTGGGGATGAAATAATATAAGGCGTATGTTTTCTATATTTATTGATGTTCAAAATGTATTCTATAAGTTTAATATGTATATAATGGTTTTAAAGATATCCGAAGGATTCAGTGTAATTTAACATTTAAAGGATGCCAATATTTAGCTAATTATTTGAATTCAAAGGTTATTTAATGTTTTATTAATAGGTATGAAAGCAACCCCACTTAGAACTTCTATATTATCGCTATAGGTAATAATATAACTGTACGACCAACTTGCTTATGAAATATGCAATTTCGGCGAGTTTGATAATGTAAAGCTCTAAATATAGAAAAACAATAATTAATTAAGGAATAAAGCATCCTACCTAAGTAGCATACCTACCTATGCTATGCTACTAACTAATATTAGGTATCTACTAAATAAATACTTTATTTTATACAATTCTGCACCTACAGCTCTATCTAAAATCTGCTAACAATTGGAACACAAATGGTAACTCGTAATTCATCTAACGCTAAACACTGGTGCACACAATTGTTTTCACGGAATTACGAGCTTTCCGCTGCTATCGGCGACCCCTGCAAAGGGTCGAACATCGAGTTAGGTACAATCTATCTATATATAGTCACAGATAGACTCAGTAATGAGAGGCTTAGCGCAATCAGCGCGCTTGTCGCTCGATGGTCCTTCATTCGAGACTATAATTTTGGATTACGGGCTTTACGAACATCGCAGATTTGAGCTTTTTGTAACACTTCGCTCGAATGCCTTTTGTTCAACCCTTGTGACCTTGTGAGATAATTGGTGACGTCAAGTCTTATCGAGAGCGTAAGATAGTTTTTCTATTTTTCCTATGTTGTACCTGTATAGTCGAATGGCTATTTAAAGAGCTTTAATATAACTTCCGGAAAAGAAATATTCTCAAAACACCGTGTTTTTATCAGAAATATATGTATAATTATGGAAATTCTGAATGTAAAGACAATAAAAGGTATATAAAAACTTAATTTACTGACCTCGAAACCATACTTATTTTTTATTAATTATAGGTAGGTATCTCAAAATCATGTTATTTTTGTAGAAACAGATTAATTAAGCTAATAATTGCTTTTTTATCTGAAAGATCGCTTCGTTCATGTAACTTTACTGACTTATATAATCAGGATTTCATTTTATTCGTTTTTTTATATGAAAATAACTTGTATGGATAAATTACAAGGATTATATATTTTCATTAGCAATTACCTACTAAGAGCTCTGCACCTACTACTATCGAATATAATAAATAAATAAGTACCTAAATCTAAAAATAATTCTTTTTATACCTACAGGTGTTGGACAGTATCGTGACCGGACATAGTGATATTGTAATGGTTTGAAAAAAAGTATAGAAATATAACTAACGTACTTACACGCTCTCAACGGTAATTGGTAAACAATACTAAACTAGGGAAATCTGAAATCTGAAATCTTTCTTAATATTTTTCCTGAATAAATATTTTTGTGATGCTAGTTACAGCTTCTTTGCTAACCACACCTTTCTCCATTTCAGTGTCCGAAGATAAAAAACTATCTACTTATAAGGGTTGCAAGGTACAAGAGGTAAGAAGCGGGCTGTATAATTACGCCGATCGGTTGTCGCGCCGCGCGCCGGCGCCGGCTATGCGTCCCGGCAGCGGGTATCCCGGAGATCTCGGAAGGGCGCGGATTGGCCGGAAGGATCGATTTTTCATCGCAAATTTCCATTTGAAATTCTAATTACGTCCGTCCCCTCCGTTTTTACGGCCGGCTGATTTGCCTTTCAATTGGTGTCGTTGTTTTCGACTCCTTTATCAACTTGTATTTTTTTTGCTTGAGCGACCGTGCTTTACTGTCAAAGGAGTAAATTTGACGTCGTACTGGGAACATTTATCTACTAATAACGGATATATTTTATCAACTTATTCTAGAAAAAATCATAATATTATGTTTACATCCTAACTAATAATTCCACTGCGATGCAACTGTTTCACTGAATGCAATAAAAAATAATCGAATAAAATAGAATTCTAAAGCGGAACATGCATGTTTTATGTTTTGCACAACAAGTTATTTCTTTGCCTACACAGCAAACAATGTTTTTAAAATCGTAAATAAACACATTAAGATAAAACTATAACATAGAGGGGCACATAATAATATATTCGTGTAATTTATGTGAAAGAATACCAAATGCTAAAAATAATCTGACTAGACCACTCTAAGCCATTCGTAGTTCGTTATTCCATCACCGTCTTGTTCAGGTAACACAAATTCCTATTAGAGTTTACAATACCTGCCATAGAATATAATTAGGTACGTTTAGTTACTAGTTTTCCTTTTTTATGTTAAGTAGTTAGTTTAAGGTGAAAACTGAAAACCAGTGCGTGTATTATACGTGCGTCCAGCGTCTTCCAGATAAGTCGCAATCTTATGTGCAATACGCAATATTACGTTATACGTAAGCATTTGCACTATTCATCATAATATTTCTATGCAAATTGAATCTTATCCATTATGAAAGCATTATTCATTAACTTGACGTCAGATGTAATAGGCATTGTAATCTATTTCTCTAAATCGCTCACAAACTATATTCCTGCATTTGTAGTGACTAGTGACGCGCCACAACCAAAATTAACCGACGAATCTGTAACTACGCTAATCTTAACAGACGGTCTACTTACAGAACGGCGCGGCGTCTCTGTCTCCGCCGGTGCGCCAGAGGGAGACGGAGGGTCGTCAAATTCGCGGTTAGTTAGCCGGGGCGCGGGGTCAATACCACCCGAACGTAGATAACTATCTGAATGAATCAAGTTAGGCAGCTCGTTAACGAGAACACGGCGGTTGCGCTGCGTAGGCTTTCATGGGTAATGTTTGCATATTCCAATCATAAAGACTATGCATGAAAGACAGTGTAGAAGTTATAGTTTTATATTATCTTTGCTAGTACCACAGAATATGTATTCTAGAGTCATGCGTACTTTGAAACATATTTTCTATGTTTGCTAAAATCTATCTCTAAATTTTATTTAGAAAATCTATAGTGAGCTCATTTTCAATTTGTCCATAAATATAATGTCGTAGTTCACATATTACTTTTCGTATTATTTTTACGACATAAGCAGCATCGTCCAGTTGCCCCGTGCGCCGCCGCCCTAGCATATTGCCCAACACAACGTATCGGCATAATTACGGCAATCTATCTAGATCTGCGGTTTGTATACATTTGTGGACAGGTGTACCGATGACTTATCAGCAATATTACGAACATTTATCTCTGTTGTCGATAAACATTAACAAATCTCTGACTGAATGCACCTAATGAAAAAGCGCTAGTTGGGATAATATTCCGTCAACAATTACGTAATTGGCGGTAATAAAGACCCTTATAATATAATCAGCCAACATCTTTTTGCATTGTATCTGAAATCATACAAAATTTGTAAGATTTTTTTACTGTAGAACCTACTGATCAAGCCCACTACTATAGACTAGATAATAGATATTAGACAATTAAAAACCTATTAACAGGAATACCTGAAAACAAAACTTAAAAAAAATACGCCTATGGAAACTGATACGAATAACACAATAAGGAAATACATTGTAATTAATTTTCTATCGCATGGACGCATTTATTACGACAAGTAATTATAGCCAATACCAATAATAGACCCAACACAAAAAATATATGTTTAAATTTACAAAACAAAGAAAAATATTACAAGATAATTTCCTATTACAACACAACATTCTCTAGAGATAGATTATTTGTATGTATTTATGTAAACCGTGTAAATTGCGCAAAGTGAGCAAATAAAGGAAAAATCCTCGGCTGCGAACGTGGCGTGTATCAAAACAGGAGCAAATTCAGTTAGCCGCCCGTGTTTAGCGGGTCCTGCACTCGGGTGGATATCTTGACAAGATATACCTGGGATTGTTAATAAAATATAATGAATATTATGTAGAGCATATCCACAATAATATTATTCTGGGTCTGTTTGTCGTTACCGATGCCACTGGTAAAGGCGTAACCGATAGCTCTACAGTAATATGAACAATGCATACCTGCCAGTAATAATGTGTATCACTAAACATTTTGTACCAAACTAGAGATCACAAAAAGAAAGAGAGTTTCACTACCTACGTAGCTTATTTGTATATGAGTTAAATTTTCTCTTATAACAGATTAAAGCCTAGATTACAACCTGCCACTTCAAGCTATTGGTAATTGCTACCAGATTTTGGCAGAAGAAAGCAGAAGTGGCTTAGATATAGGTTGGAGTATTAGTATTACACCAGTTATAAAAATGAACTAGCTATCTACTTCTTTACAAAAGTCCCAAGAAATCGCGAATAATATTTCCCACAGCATCCCTCCTCGAGGTGAGCCCTCCTTGGGGATCGTATTATCAATCAAGCGACCTTGTCCGCGGGATCGCCCCACGAGGCCGGAATAACGATGGGCCGGAGGTCTCGCCAGAGCCCATGTACTTGTTAATGAACTATACATACATTCCATTTCTATCCTGACCTAGAACTAGGAGATATGGCTAGCCTGTACACGTTGTTTCATATTGGACTTACCTTAAAGGTTTCTGTTTTGCATAATATTGTTCTAATTTGAATTTCTGTAGCTTAAAACTAATTTTAACCGGAGACGTCATTCGCATTTTTCTTGAATTCACTGTCCCATCTCTACTTATACATATTTATAATTTTATATACTTAAATTTTTTTTTTAAAAGCATCTGTGAAATATTAGCAAAAATAAAAGTATTTTTAACCCGTTCGTTGTTAATTTAACCTATGTTGTGTTAATTTAACTATTAATTCACCATTAAAATACTAAAATTTTTAGGATTCCGTACATTGAAAAAAGTAATTACACCTTATATTATGCAAATAGAGAAAAAACACTCCTTTCTCTATCTGCACGACCATGACTGCTATTCTCATCAAATCTCACTCACACCTTTTTCCGAGAAGTACCTACTTGAAATCATCATACTTGATATGGCAATAATATAATATTAATTAATTATAAGAGTTTTCCCTAAGAGCTTGTTCCTACTTCCCACTAGCGCTTGAGTTCTTGCACTTTACCAACATTTTTCTTAGTAACCCAAATATTATAATAGCAATAAAAAAGAAGTCAGATTAACATAATCAAATGCCGTAATATGGTTTATAAATACACATACAAATTTACAATTAAATAAATTTGCCGTATAATTATAATACCTAACGAATCATCAATCATTTTTTTCTTTTGAAGAAGTCAATTGTTACGCAGCGTTTGTATTAGGTAATAGTATCGAAATATATCATTAAATAATGAACAAGATATTAATAAAAAGCCTAATGAATACAAGGGGATTATCAGTTTGACAAAAAGACAATCATTCAAATTCAATGTCTGGCCACAGAGTAATGAAAATATATCATTTAATCATTTGTCACCTCAGCTGGCGCCGAGTTTAATAATATAATCAACAACTATAAGATACTGCTGTACGCCCGCGGCTTTACCCGATGCTCAAGGAACATTTCCATTTGGAATGAGATACTTATGTTGCGACGTGAAAGATAGACAAAAAAACAATTTCGTGAGGATTTTGGAGAAGTTGTGGGTATCCAGCAAAATCAAATGACTCGAAAATACAATATTGGTAGGTAATACTACTCAATACGATTTTTAGCACTACGTTACGCTGATCTTCAGTTTTGCTCGTGTCTTTTTTACACTCCTATGCACTTTGCTTTGCAATCGCATCGCTTGTACAATGTAAAATTTATAGTATGTATAACAGAATTTAAGACTTTTCACCCGTTGTAGTTCGCCGCCCTCTGATTAAGCATTAAAATTTATTTCAGATTGAGACATGAAAAATAAAAGTATTACTATTCACAGTCTTACTTGATTGCTTCCAGTATATTAATAAATATTATATTTATTTTTCATATTCCGGGAAATATAAACGCGTAGGTAAACAAACTGTAATGAAACGCCAAGTTCAAAATACCCACGCCCACACGTTTCTTTTTCACCTCTTCAATTTTCAGGTATCCGCAAATTACACAACGAGAAAATTGTGTACTAATTATAGGCCATTGAACTAGAAATATTATTCAATAATAAACTTACTCGTCTGTAGTAGAAATCGTTTTTATAATTTACGAAAGAAGTTGTTATTAGGATGGATGATAGAGCACACAGCAGGCCATGTTGGTAATAGGAACTAAGGAGTAATTAATAAAGAATATAATTGAATTTTGCTTTCTAAATAACTGTTTCTTACAAATTATAATATACTTATTCCTTGTATTGGAGAAGAGCTAGGATTTCGCTTCGCATTAGCTAGATCAATGTACAAACATGGATCTAATGGACTACAACTCTCTTATTTCTATTTTCTACCGACCTCGCCCGTACACGATACATTGTAATCGGAATAAATACACAGTACAATATTAGCACAAACGATTGTCACACCCTCTCGATTGGATTAGCATCCGAGCGCGGGTTCGCTCGTGCGCATGATGCGTTATTGTGAGCAATTATTTTGGTTACCGCACACGGAGACATTTTATTATTCTATTGCTGATATTGATCAGTACGAGCAAAGGAGCGTATCTATTGTCTATTGTACACTTGTGGACAACGAGTCTGGTATAATTGGCGAGAAGATGATTGCAGCGCATTTATGAATGATCGTGCACTTTGAATTGTTACAAGGTTTAGAGTATTTCTATAATTTTCTGCTAATGCTAGAGCAGGATAGGGTTACTAATTATAATATTACTGCTCTCATAAGTTTTATGGTAGAGTCTGGACATAATAAGCTAGGTTTAAATGATTGTTTTGTCATTTGTTCTTGCTATTTCCAAAATAGTTCGATTATTTATGGTGAGACTTTCACTTAAAAACAGTTATAGGTACATAATAATAAGCTGTAGCAGTATCTAAACCTGGAATGATCACATACAGCTATAATTAGAACAAAACCTAGTTATTGATAAGTAATTGCACTAAATCGGTGGTAGCATTTGGAACCAGAATCCTTTCGTACGCAGTTCTCAGTGACATTTGGCACATCAAATGATTCCGTTTGATCCGTCTTTGTGCGGCTAAGACTATTAGCACAATGGGATTACCCGGCCCCGCTCGCCGGCCCCGCTCGCCGCCCTCTCGCACCCTTTACTATTCTACCCACGACTCTCGATTGTAGCTTTTTAAGGGATTTTTATGAATGCCCATTGTGTATCTCCATTTAAATATCTATGTTTATCATAAATGCCAATTTTTTTCAGGGCGTTATATCAATTGGATGCTCAGATACATACTTATTTAACAGTTTTTGATAACGAATCATGTTCGAACGTTCATATGTACCTAGTTCACGAAGTCTTTCTATGTGTCTTAATTATACAAATGCTATATGTGAGTAAAAAATAAACCACATATTTAACTCCAAACATTTTATAACATCCATATTCCATACATGCACATAAACAATTACTAGGGCAAATGGTTATAATTAATTGAGAGTATAGATAACTATATACTATAGTAATTATTTAATAAAATTTCGACCAATAATGGTATAATTTAAAGCTTAAATAATGATTTGATAGTGACGCTCTTACAAAACTATTATCAACTATCACATTACACGCAAATAAAGCGGTAATAAACACCCTTGGCCGATAAATGTCCCTATCCCCCGCTCGGGACTTGTTAGCGACGCTTGCTATTGTCCTGTTATTGTTTCTAATGCGATGTCCCCCGGGACGGGGACGGGGACGAACCAAACAACACTGACATATGCGGTAAAGCTGCGTTTAGCGACGATTTAGTTCACGTTTCATTATTATAATTGACTCATAGTCAACTGCATGTTGTTTGTGACTTTGCCACTGAAAAAAAAGCAGGCTTTTGAGTTTTGATGCGCATAGGTAAACATTTATTAAATAAGGGTTAAGCATGTACGTACCTATACAACTGAATGCCATGTGTTTTATGCGGAACTTTCCTAGCAAACCCAGCATTTTAATCCCTTTCTAAGTATCTAAAATGCGATAAAAGCTTATTTAATACCTATTTATATATATAATACTCAATCAATATCCATTTCAATTTACAACATTCTATCCAAATAGGATATTCATCCAGGTAAGTACCTACATAAAAAGCACACAAGAAAATGTTCTTCAAAAAAGCTTATAATACCTAATATATGAATGTTTAGTATTCCAGTGCATAATTCGATGTTATCAGTGAAGGCGAGTTAAATCAACACATAATTTTAGTACTAAGCCTGATTTACGGACGCGCGTCGCGCTCGCCGCTCCCGTTTTTTCAATTAACAGCTATAATATCTTCAACTCCCATACGAGTGATATTCAAAAGCCTTAAAGGGTTTTAATAAGTTTTGTAGCTGTAAATCAAATTCTTATTAAAGCCCCGTTGACTGGACTCGGTGTGGAATTAGCTGCGGCTGCCCGCAAACTGTCGTTTACCGGGTAGAGAAGGAAAATTATTAACTGTTTATTATTATTGTTTACTTACTTACCATTTATTTCATTATTTTTATAGTGAAATAATATTAATTGTTTTGTGTTATGCGTACAGCGTAGGTCGAGTTTGGTTTGGATCACAGATAATATAATACTGGCTTCGACGAAGGCTTTTGAACTATGGTCTATGACTATTCATCCAAATGAGGATTATTTAATTGATTATTCTGGTAAACCTTTCCCGATTATTTTTTTCTGTGTGTGCGTGTGTGATAGCTCAAATAGATAAATAAATTATAAACAGTAATCAAAAAGCATACATAATAATTTGTGAATGGCAAAAAAATTAAACATATTTATGACGAGAAATGTTTGATGAACATCCTCCTGTCCCATATTCCTTTCATCCTTGAGACGTCTTCGAAATACCCAAGCTACGAGTAGGTACGCCACCGAGCCACCAAACGAATAATAATTTAATGCAATAAATTCAACTTCTCCGGAACGTCTTATAAAGTTTTTGCGTTGCGAGTGGTGAACAAACAGCAATAAATATGAACAGCCATATATCTGTCGACGCGAGCGGTTATTTACGACGGGCGGCGTGCAAATCGCGGCGTTTGCGCGCAGCCTCTCACCCGCGCCCCGCGCCCGCGCCCGCCGCTCGCGCCCACGCGCACCAATTCAATCACATTTCGCGCTTCCTGATTGTTCTACAAGACGGACATGAATTGGAACAATGATTAAAATATTATAACAAACTAGCCAAAAGGCTTTCTTTGTCAAAAGTTGCACGCATTTAGTTTAAACTTTTAACTATATACTATTTTATGGCTGCAATACTTTAAACTTTATTGCAGCCAAAAAAGAGTATAGCTACAAAACTCGTTATCGTTTTATATTTATGAAGAAAAGAAATATGCACCACACCGAATTTCCATTTTGCACGTATATAATATAATAGGAACGGTAAGATAAGTTGCCCAAGTAAAGATATTTCAGTTCAATTGAATACTTCAGCGGAACATTGCATAATAAATGTGAAGTAGGTACATGATATTATCTGAAGGAAAAACCTCGACTTGAACTTTCAGTCATGAGTCATGACTCATAGCAATAGAAAATTATTTCTAATAATATGTTGATTGTTGGTAGCTAAGGCTGCTATAATTGCTCATACTACTGATAATATTCAATAAAAGGGCTTAGTCTTAGTAACCTAAGACATTTTCCTGATCACAGCTTGATCAGGAAAATAAGAATAAGAAAATCGATGATTGAAATCGACGAGTGATTTTCGAAATATTTCTTGAAAGTATTTCCTAAACAATATGTATATACTTATTCATCATTATCCGCTTTTATTATTTCATTAAAAGCCAAGCTCTCAAAATCAAAAGGATTACAAAAAAGAGTAATAAACAGCTGCAGTCAAAACAATCACGGTGTTTTCCACCGCCGCTGTGAAATGTTATGTACAGACACAACATTTTAATTGGAGTCAGAGATCACTGCACCAGTACTGCATACTATATTAGCCAGTACAATACGCCAATCGCGTGTTACTCAATGAAAAGCGAGCGACGAATGAGTGGAAGTTGATTATCAGTATGGATTTTCTGAAAATCTGCATCATACTGGTTAACTTCGCGGGCGTCTCATTAGGCGGGCCCATTGACGCTCCCCACATGCAGCGCCGGTGGACGCGAATACTGATATGCAATTATTAATCAGCTGTATTCATTATTGTCCAGCTTTTGAAACGAATACGTGATCTTTTTCGCGTCAACCCGCTGAGTGGTGACGTGATGACACGTCTGCTGTAAGCGTCACATGTATAAACAATTGGCAGTCAATTCGTGTCTGCTTTATTGTCATCTAACCTCAACATTGTCATGTGGGATGTCCACATTGTTCTAGTTCAAGTTCATGTTCAATGTCCATATTCGGTAGGTATTTTAGAAAATATAAGATGAATACAATATATACTCGTATTTACACAATGGGTATTTTCATATTGAATTAACCGGAGAATAACCAAAATAGTGTCGATGCATCGTGCATGATATTTAACAATTTTATATAAAGCATCGGATTTAGAGCATATGAAATGCCCATAGAGTAAGTCAAAAACAATCTAGTTAGGCAGTCTGTAATTCCCTTCTCAAATGCAACATCAGTATAATGATATAGACGGCCAAGTAGAGCATGCCTCCGCAGCAGAGGGCCGTCCCGCCGAGCACCAGCGGGCTGCTGACGAGGGTCTGCTTCACGCTCTCCAGCTGCGCCATCCCTGCTAGCAGGCATAGCAACCCTGGAATATTGAGGGACATTTTTTGTTTTCCAGATTTTTTTTATGGCGTTGACGGTTGAAATTAAACCTCGTAAATTGAAAGAGGAAGCCAATAATATATAATATAGCCAATATGCCACCATTCTAAAAACTGAATTTTGTTTTGTGTAATTTATTAGATACAACACAATATTTCATACTTAATTCATAATTGTGAATCTGGGCATTTAGCTATAATATTGGCTAAAACTTATTACGAATTCAATGATGAAATATTACAAAGCATAGGTATAAACTGACCGATTCCAACATCGACGACTGCAGCCAGCCCAAGAACACTGAAAAAAAGTAAGTTTTGATAAAAGGAAGTCACAAATTAAGTAGATCTTAGTTATTTGAACATATTAAAGAAAACTTTTGAGTCTTCTATTACTAATAATTATTCTCTATTTGTTAATAAAAATATTCCTTTGCGGATTGATTAAATAATAAATTGATAATAATTTTGGGAGCTTTGTGAGGAGGATATTAAGAAAACAGAAAAGCTAACATAATTTCGAGATCGTGGTTATGCACAATAAATAAACTAACCTTGCCCACATCATCTGTTTTGTGCTGTATTCAGGCATAATGATAAAATTATAGTAAAAACATGGAAAAATAGACATATTAAAATATTGGACGAGCTTATAATTATGACGATGATAAGAACTATCGAAAAATTAATACAACGCAATACAAGCACAATACAAGTTTGATTTAATTTACATAAATAATAGATTATGTGATAGATATGAAAGAGAATAGATATCAAAAAATAATACAGATTGTAATATTATGACAAATTACTTTAATAAAAAGTCTGTGAATAAAACCTACTTATATCATCGCAACCTTGATCGCAACATAATAAAAAATAAAGTATAAAAAATAGGTAGGTAAGTAGTAAGTACGTATTTACAGTACTTTGTCGTCTCGCAAATATTTTTGTTTCCGACAATTTCAATACAACGTTTTGTATTCCACCTCCAAATGTTTCTTATACAGTAAATATTGGTAGAGACGAAAATTCTAAACTTAGTAAATTCGTTACTCGTAACGAACTGTTTGCAGCGCACGGGGGCAGGTAATCTAATCTGCAACTCCTCTACCATCGCCCTCCCGCTCCCCCCCCCGTCCCCCCCGTCCCCTCGCAGGCCGCACCGACCCCCTCGCTCCCTCACAGCCCCTGCTGAGCCATCTTTACCGATGTTTATTTCAGTATCAGATCGGACTGTACGTGGCTTGAATAGAGGATTGCAATAAAATACCAAGTGAAATGAAGGCATATTGTTCTGGCGGCTATGACATTTTCTTCGGTAGGTACTAGCCACTAGGAATGCCATGTTTGTAAAATGAATATGAATTGAGGGATAATTAAAGGGTATTAAAAACAACTCCCCGTTTATTCAGAGTCGAAAATCTGAAAGGGAGAATTTGCATAAATCTTACATTTTCATCACGAGCTCGGTAAAATATATAGTACGCGCGTAGGTTTAAATAACAAAATATTCTGCTAGTGTAATGTAAACTCAAAAAACAAACTCAAACTCAAACTCAAAAAAATACAGTTGTGCGTCACACACAAAACTTTTATCGCAAGACCCCCACGCAACAAAATATACCCAAATTAAGGCAACATTATACGAATGAAACGTCCTAACCTCAGGCGTGGATATCATTTATTCGCGTAATGATCAAAGGCGTGCAATCAGTGGATTCGGATTGTAATTTTCGCTGATTCCATTCACAGTTCACTTGTTATGTGAACGAATGAGTTGCGTGAGAGCGATTTGTTGACACGCGACTTCGCACCTCGCTGCCCACCAATGGCCGACACACCATGGTTTAAAAACACCATGACAAATTCATTATGCACCTTAATTCCACCTAATAAAGTCTACTTAGAGTGCAACCAAGGCGCATACTAAGAGGACTTTTTAATATGCTTACGGTTGTAATTATCAATTGGATATTTAGATTGTTCGGATTCGTTAGAATAAGGTTTGTTTAGTGAATCGCTCATAAACACGAGGGATGGGGCTTGGAGGCGTGAGACTATGACATCTTTTCGAAAATTGTGTAAAAAAATAAATTGTGATGTATTGACTTATTGACTTCATTCGGTTATACCTTCTAATGTCCATGATGCATTTGAATTAAGAAATAATAAGGTACCTAACATTAACAATAACAACATTCAAGTAGGTACACTATTTAGGTATAATCTACAATATTTTCAGAGCGATTATTTTCAAAAATTTTAATATTGTTTACATTTCAATTTAATCTTACTTAAAGCGGCATTTCAAATCAGTGGAGGTACTACAATGAAGTTTATTCCTAAATACCTACTTCAAAAAGTTTACAAGGATAAAAAGTCTTTGAATTTAAAAACATTTTTAAGTGAAAGTCATATTTTATGTGGATCTCGCAAGTCATCACCACTTATATTAAAAGTTTGTGACGTTGTTAATGTATTTGGAATTAACAATTATTAAGTACATAATAAACATATTTTATAATACTTCACCTTAATCCCAAGCTCTTGCTCATGGGATTGCAGCATAGAGTAATATAATATATACGGGTATAGAGAGCCCGCTCGCAGAATTTTTTGAAGACCGCTAATGTCAATTGATCTGATAAACAGCGCCATCTATTATCGGCATCCACAAACTTGTGAAATGTATAGCTATAGCTATAGACATCTACTATATTACATGCAATGGTACTTTGACTTCAGCTTCTTACTATTTTACTTGTATTCAAGTTGATAGTAAATCAAATTAAGTAAAATCTTATCAACTTGAATACAGTAAAATAGTAAGAAGCTGAAGTCTAAACATAAGTTTCAGAAAGTGAGTGCATACAAATAAAAACCAATTTTATTTTACAATTTATTTATTTACAGCTAATTAAAACTTACATTAATTTTTATTTGTTAAATGTTTATGTCTGTTTTTATATTTTTGTGCTGCTATTTTTATTTCGTCCTCACCGTGATAAGTGATTTTGCCAGACAAAATCCGATTTATTGATCGGCACCAACTGTATACAAGTACATGAATTACTATATTTTCAAAATATTTCTTTAATGTCGTTTTATGTTTATCACAATTAAAAGGATAATCAACAAATATGTCAGTAAACATTTTAATTTTTTCTTTCAATCCTTTTTTAGGTACATCTTTCTTCAATATATCCGTCACTAAATTTTGTAACTGTATGAAACATTTTTCCATAGCTTTTGACGGATATATTAGTGACTTTTTATTTTTTTTATATTCTTTGGCCCTTATGTATTCATTTGATGTGCTCTCAGGGTCGCCATACATATTTTTTTTGCAAACTTTGCAGCTTTTACTAACATTTTTAATACATCTGTGCAGGACCCACCCACACACATAATTGCCCTGTCCAACATCATTTACTGAAGTATTTAAATTAATGAAAGGTATCACAATTTCTTGTGCTCTGTTCTTTTGTGAGCTTTCGGAAAATTGTGGTGCCTCGTCATCAATTGGACTGGGAATATCAGAAGTTGAGGGCACCAAAACCGACTTTTCTTTAAAAAAAAAATCCATATTTTGCAAACAATTGTCCTCATCTTTTTCGCAGTTTGCGTGAAGAGAATGGGGCGAGTTAAAATTATTTATTAACAGGGACTTAAAGGCCCCTTCGAAAGCCACCGTGTCTGGTGCCGTATTTCTAGCCCCATAACTTCTGATATTCCCAAAGAAATTTTCTAGTGGGTCCTGGTTAAAATTACGAGTTAGCATAGCATCAAATGAATACGTTTGAGACAACAATATCCATATTTGTTGCATTCCTTCAATTGTGCGTATTAAGTTTTTAACAGATGGTATTGCTTGTGTTTCAATTAAACGGATTTTGTTGTTATCTCTAATTTTTTTCATAAATTTTACTGTTTTTAAAACTTTTATAGCATTCTTCCACAAATCATGGTGCAAACTATTTCTTCGCACACACCCTTTATAAATTTTACCATCTGGTACATTGAATGTATTACAATTTAGCGAATCAAAAAGATTATCTATTAATTTAGTAAATTTTACCAAATTTTGGCATTCTCTTGGAATTTCTCCTCTTGCCACAAGATGTCCTGCAGTTGCAGCCATTGTGTGGCTAAAAATTTGGGCTGCTGGTTTCACCTTCATTTTCCTCATTTTTTCCACATAAATGTGCTCATCTGTAATTTTCAGCAGGCATTTTAACTCTCCATAAGACTTATCAGCTTCATAAGTTAGCTTGAAATACTCCCATTTAACAATTTTTTCGCACTCCTCTTCAAAATCATAATACTTTAAGTCTTTTGTGAGCAAATTGTTTCTGACTCCTTTTATCAAATGCGGAACATCAAATATAGGGATTAGTGTGGTCTTCCCTATTTCAATTAATTCATTTTTCCATTGTTTTTTTTCTTTTATATATTTTCGTCTTGTGTCTTCTATTAACTCATTGATGACACTGACATTGACTGTGCTTTGATCACACACAGTGCACACAACCTTTAGTCCTGTACTTCGTACATACAAAACAATTTTTTTTAATGTTTTTTTTAATTGTGCCTTATTTAAGGCGTTGGTGAAATAGTACGCAATGGGTTGTTTGAACTTCCGTCTGAGTCCCTTCACCATGAAGACTAATACATGGTCTGCAATTTTTTCACCATTAAATGTGAACCCCCTAAGTTGATCTTTTGCAGCGTTGTAGTGTATTTGCGGGGAAATCGACATTTCGTCGAATATAAGACTACACAATCTGTCTTCTGGGCACAACTCCTCGACTGTATTTTTTATTTTTAAAAATATACATTTATTAAGCCCGGGCTCCACTTCTACTTTTGATAAAAGTCTCTTTAAAGATTTTATTGATGGCAATGTGAAAAATTTTGCCAAAAGAGGGTAACTCCTCGGACTTTTCTTATATAAAGAAAGTGAGAGCACTTTTTCTTGATGCGTGAATCTGCGGCCAGAAGGCTTCTTTGTTGTCTGGCTGTACTGCATTTTTGTGAAAATTTTTGCTGCTGTTGTCATTTTGCATGACAGTTTTTTAAATAAAAGGTCAGCAGACATTTTTTCCGCACTGGCTAATCGGGATTGAAGATTTTGGTTTCTGCTCTGTGATCTCAACAAGTTAGATTGCAAAATTTTAATTTTTCTTCTTGTTGTTTTCAGCTGATTCAACCAAAATGACGGCACCTCCTGCTGCTGATGTTTACCTGTTAAAAGAAACACAAATTATTAGTGTCAAACTAAGCTAAATAGCATTTGTATGCTATGCTGTATGTATTAATACATTTGTTTGTTCTAATAACTCAGCCCCCGGAATCACAGACACAATAGAAAATCTATTGTGTCGTGGACCGATCGGGCCACTCGGGGCTCAATGGGTTAGCTTCTAAAAACATTTTTTTTTTAAGCCTATCCTGTCCCACTCCCCCTCTATAACTTACTTCTGTTTTTATTTATTGCCTTCTTCTGCAGTTGGCAATAATTGTGTTCTGAAATTATGATTCTGGCAGAATTATCTGTAATGTGAAAAAATAAAAATACATTAGAAATATTAATAGTATATAATATATATTATATTTATATATTAAAGGCATTGCGTATAATTCGATATTCTATACAATACCTAGACAATGTATATAATCCGGTATTCTATACAATACTGCAATGTATAAAGTTAAAAAAAATAACCCTAACCTGTCCATGTTGGGATGCGCTAAAATTACATTACCTCCTTCCTTGTCTTTTACATCCATATTTTATAACATTTACCAACACCATGAATGCAATAAAATAATTATAATTAATATGAAGTACCTGTCAATATTGATTCTGATACGGCGAGGCTACTTCCTTCATGTTTGGATTCAGGTACAAGTGTAACTTTCTCTGAAGGACCAACATCATCAGACTTGCCTGAAAAATAAGAGTACATGTTATAAGTATAATGCTGAGCACGGATACACATAGAAAGATTTTATTTATCATTGAAAGTATGTTTTACTACAACCTAAATCCTATCTAATATTATAAATGCGAAAGTGTGGATGTTTGTTACTTAATCACGCAAAACCGGCTGAACGGATTTGGTTTAAATTTGGCATGCATATAGCCTTTGACATGGAAAAGAACATAGGTCTTTTATCCCGATTCCTTAAGTATCTAATGCCACGCGGGCGAAGACGCAGGCAAAAGCTAGAGGTCAATAACTGTATTGATTGGGTTCAATACAGTTATTGACCATTTAGATTCTACTACAATAATTACATTCTATCAGAGTAGGCCCAAAATTAATTATGAATTATGATACTATTATATTTCACTTGTTATAACAAATAACTATTGAATGACGATGACCTTTTGGAAATGTTGATGGCACCTAGAATACTAAACCCCTTAAAATAAAAGAAATAAAATAAATTTGCTTTAAAATGAAACTAAATCTTTATATATATAAAATTCTCGTGTCACAATGTTAGTCTGCATACTCCTCCGAAACGGGTGGACCGATTCTCATGAAATTTTCTGTGCATATCGGGTAAGTCTGAGAATCGGCCAACATCTATTTTTCATATGTACCACGGGCGAAGCCGGGGCGGACCGCTAGTTTATTTATAAAATTAATTAATTTTGTTTTAAATTTGTTTCTTTAATAGCCTTCTTTGATAATTAGAATCCATATAATTATGTAACCTGTACATACCTGCCAGTGTCGATTTTAGTGTAGTTAGGCTGCTTCCCTCAATTACAGGTTCAGATGCAAGGAAAACTTTTTCTGAAGTACCAGCTTCATCAGACTGGCCTGAAAAATAAGATATTAATAATATTATTTATTTATAAAATAAATAAAAACTTATAAGTTATGTCAGAGAATTTTAAATTTGAAGTGGGACAAAAATATGTACTTATGTTTTATATTTGTAACCCATAAACCCTCTTAAATATGTTTTTTTTATAAATACAAAAAAAAACAACCTGAGTTATAAATAAAAAATAATATTTTTGATTTTTGTTTGTTTTATGTGTTAAAATTTATCTCAAAACTACTTGAACCACTCCAAAAATTCTTTCACCATTAAAAGCTATATTTTTTCTATTACTTATTTTCTTTCATAGGCGAAAATGCTGACAGAAACAAGTAGTAAAAAAATTATTTTGCTTTTCTTTAATAGCCTTTTTTGATAATTAGAACCTTTAATTATGTAACCTGTACCTGGATGAAAAAAGATTGCATGTGGTGGAGATGAGAATAATAAATATAAAAATCAAAAATAATAGTAGCCATGTAAACTACAGTCTCAAATGTTGGTGGGTAAAACATCATGGTTTTGTCTAATGTGCGCAATTTTAGCAAAATACTAACTTCAATTCAATAAGTGCTAATAAATAGCCCAGTAATAGTTAAGTTATAATGCCTTAATTTGAAAATTATATGTAAATCTTACCAGGAAGATGAAGTGATGGCACAGCTAGAAAATTTAACCGGTTATTACGGTTCCTGTCCCTGTCTGTAAAATGGATATCACAGATGACCTTCTTTGTATACAGTTCATAATCAGTAGGACTATCTAACTTCCCACCCACTATATGAACCCAAGCCTTGAAACGGTCAGGATTCTTTTCTGGATGAGGAAATCTATGGTAGGTGTTCTCTGAAAAAAAAAGCAAAAATCACTTTTAAATTAAAGCTTAAAGTTAACAATACTGACATCTTACTTATAATATACAGTCAAGTTAAACTTGCACTCAAATTTTTTTCTATCACCATGTGATATATGATGGGACCGATGGGTTTCCCCATGTTATTGTATAACATGGGGACCGATGGGATTCCCCATGGAATCTATGAAATCTATGAAGAAAACAGAATGGCAGATATATATATATATATATATATATATATATATATATATATATATATATATATATATATGATGACTATACTTAGTACTTACTGTTATAACATCCTAATGCACAACGTTTAGGCATGATGAAAACAAATCACGAGCGTCTATATCGCAAAGATACAGCACAAACGTAACGGTGGAGGAACTAAAAGCTCAACTCTCACAATAACTTCGGGAAATTCGTACACTTCACTACGGAGGAGAGGACTCAACTCAACGCGGATCGGCGGATTAATTTCACGAAGAACAGTACAAATATGGAACAAAACTACAAACAAGCGCAAACGCAAGGAGCAGTCGCCATATTTGTGTAAAAAATTTCACAATCAATATTGAAATCAATTCACTGTGTTGCTATCGTAATTATTACTCAACTTGTAAGTTATACAAAATTTTATAATATTTATAATACAAGTTCAATTAAATAATTAGATATTTAAATAAATGTTCTTTGTCTTTTTTTTTTTTGTAATAAATTATTTCTTATCGATTGTTCTGCCATCTGTGATCGTATAAAGCAACTAATTGTTTTGGATGCAGTTAAGAGATGGCGCATTTTGAAAATAAAAACCCCAAATCTGTCATTGTATGGAACTGTCCTACCCCTGGATTGCAGTTTGCACATTTCTGCAATAACAGTGGCTAATGATTTTCGCCTTCTACAATAGTTGAGCAAAAATACGACGTGATTACAGAACCGTCATCAACAATAGAAAATAAATCTCTGTAGCTGTAAGGAAATATTATATAAGTACAGTTTTACTGTGTTTAAGTGGCTAGAAGTAGCAGCAATATATTTTATAAGAAGTTAAGAGAACTAACGGCATCTCTGACTTTACCTTATAGGTATTTCCTACTTCTATAACTCCATGCACCTAGGAAATTTTATTAACCCTAGTTGATTTTATTTCACTGAATATTTAACACGTATAGGCACACATTTTAAATGTGTATTAGGTAAGCAATTTGTAGGTATTTGAAAAGATTTTTGAAAAAATTCAACATGGCAGTAACTAATCAAAAGGTGTACAATTTATAAAACGTCACAATATAGTTATCACGTACATTCATAGTGTGTAATTTGGTTGATTCGGTTAAAGGAAGCTGCGTAGGGCGACAGGGCGACGGCGAGAGCACGCGCAGGGCGGGGGCGCGGCGGGGGCGCAGCGGGGTGCGGGGTGAGGGACTCGTATTTATCCTATTAGGCCAGTAATCACCGCTCACTGTCTTTTTAAACCACTGCGATAAATGTACTTTGATATTTGAACAAAGCTTGTTTTGCAGGGAATAAGGTTTTCATTGACTTAATTTTTTTCTACCGCTTTTATGAGCGGTTATAATAATTTGTGGGTCCAAGTATTAATCGCACATCAGCACATTGTATTCTTAATTTTATTATTGTATTGTAATTACTTAACTTATTATTTTAATTTTGACATACCTATTTTTAATATGTATTTAAGTTTTAATGATTTCTGTTTTCTCCTGAGAATTTTCTTCTTGCTCAAGTTTATGAATGAAGACATACATTTAAAATAAAAATTTGGACTTAAAAACTAAAAAATATTCGCCATAGTTCGTCAAGTATCAACACTAGACGATCGCAGTAAGGGGTCGAATGGGAGTTGACGCGTGCAGCGCGCAATTATGTGCGAATTGAATCAATCGCATTCATTTTGATCGGTCACCGGTGGTCACATCTAGTGCGGTCGAACTTGATCGAAATTATATTTCAATGGCCAAAACTTTCACAATTACATAAAAATACTAGCGGTCCGCCCCGGCTTCGCCCGTGGTACATATGAAAAATAGATGTTGGCCGATTCTCAGACTTACCCGATATGCACAGAAAATTTCATGAGAATCGGTCCACCCGTTTCGGAGGAGTATGCAGACTAACATTGTGACACGAGAATTTTATATATAAGAAGATTTAGTGGTAATTTTTTCAAAGAGTTCTAAAAATATATGAAATATTATGAAACTAATTGTTAGGATAGAAAACGAGATAACCGAGGAGTTACATGTTTTATTTGTGGTAAAAAAGCACGTTTACGATTTAGTAGTTATTTTAACAAAGAGAAATGAAAGCTATCGAATGAAATAATGTAGAGTAAAAAAGTAAACCATAACACTCTAAGTCCTAATACGATAGCGTCATAGAGTATTTCCCTTTCACAGGTAAGCTTGTGATAATATATTCGTCTATAAACTTTTCTCCAAAGGTGATTGAACAACAATACATTTTCTTGCAGCACGTGTTCAAGCAAATCTTTTGCACAGAGGGCTGAGGGCTGAGGGAACCCCAAACGTTTGCAACTGCAAACAGAAGCATGCGGGCGTCTGCTTCACCGATGAATAAAAAACTAAATCCCTTTTGTCCTTATGGAGATGTTCTCTGGGAATCTCTTTGAACTGTTTTTGAGCTCTCGAGGGTTACAATATATTTTTATAACATTTAGATGTAGTTGGTGCAGGACATCGCCACTTCTTCATGTTATAGGTATTTATGTTTAGAGCTAGTTCAAATTATTCTAGTAAATGCACCTACGAATAGCATTCGTCTCTTACAATAGGATAACGTTAACGGTTCTTATACAGTCTATTCTCTATACTGAAACACTTACATGATTAGTATTATGAAATTCACACACCTATTCTGAATATTCATAGGATCTCATATGAAAGATAAAGCAATTCTATAAATTTTATACTAAAAATTATTTTCGTGAAAAAAATGCACTTCACAACCCTACATTTTTCTCGCAGCATCAACGAAAATTAATTTATAATAGATTTCCGATAATTCCATTTTCCTCGAAACCTGGATTAAAACACGTCATCAAAAGTCGAGCCACAATCGAATGAAACTCATAGGGCCTCGATAGAGTATTGGGGCGTTATAACTGTATTGGCGAGGAAGGAAGTCGCGCGGCGCCTTTGTTGGCGGCGCGGGCCTGCGCGGACCCGGCCCGCCGCCCGCCGCCCGCCGCCCGCCGGCCGGTCGCGTGCCTCGCGATAATTCATTACTTATAATCCGATTACATTCACTCACTTTGTTACCGTCTATTTAGTATAATCACAAAATAAAGGAACGGTCAACAAAGAGTGATGACGTTTCATAAATTGTACAACTAATTTAATGAAGAAAAACTTATGAATAAATTTAAATGAACTTCACTTCGGGACAAAAACTTTGTGGTGTAATGGGCTTATCATATGTTTCGACACCTTTGATTACGTATCAAAGATCAATGTATAGCAATATGTTAAGCTTCTCTTTTGGTTTGTATACAATGAAAGGAAAATGGAATTTTAATTAAGTTTTCTTTTCGGCTGCGGAATTTATAGTATACCTTATTAATTACTAGGTTGCCGCCCGCGGCTTTGCCCGCGTAGTCAAAGATAAACCCCTCAAAATGTTGGAACGACTTGCCGCCGCCTATTCGTTCACAACAAAGCTTATCTTCTTTTAAAAAAAAATTAAAGTCATATCTTCTCGATTATCAAAAACGTCAACAAGAAAAAATTTAGTATCCCCAATAATGTTTCTATTTGTTTATTTATTATTTAAGTCTAAGATTTAAGTATTTATCCAATAATCTCGTCACTACTCTAAGCTAATGTGTAATTATGTATTACTAGATTTCCGCCCGCGGCTTCGCCCGCGTTTGCAAAGGAAAACCCGCATAGTTCCCGTTCCCGTGGGATTTCCGGGATAAAACCTATCCTATGTGTTTATCCAAGTTACCCTCTATATGTGTGCTAAATTTCATTGTAATCGGTTCAGTAGTTTTTACGTGAAAGAGTAACAAACATCCATACATCCATACATCCATACATCCTTACAAACTTTCGCCTTTATAATATATATTAGATATTAGATTTATTTCCTAAGTATAAGTATATATTATAATTTATAATATTAAAATTAATTATAGTATTTTTAGTAGGGATGTAACGATACATGATTTTGCCGATACGATACCGATACCGATATTTGTAGTAATGTATCGGCGATACCGATACCGATACCGATATTGATGGCTTGGTAGAAAAATAAATAGTGAATTATGCATAAAAAGTTACCAACATTTAACAGAGACAACTGTTAATCGTATTCTTTTAAATAAAAATGCCAAATCAAAAAACAACAAAACCATTTATTTTAGTATTATTGTTTTACGAAGTCAGTTAAACTTTAAGTAATACACATGCAATCAGTACCTAATAAAAGTTTACTATAATTGGTAGAGTTTTTTCAGAAAACAAAGTGCGCACGCGCGGGCGGCCTCCCGCATCGTTCATTTGGCGCGGATTTTTGAATTATTTGATATCAAAAAAATTGGTTGTTTGTAAAGTAGGTTTACGATCGAGATGTTTACGTGATAACATAATGCAGTGGCAGCGCTCGAGATGAAACGGGAGATCGGTCCGTCTCTCTCTCGTTATACCTGCGATCGCGCTCGTGAGGTTTTGGTGTGACACAAGTTTATGAACATGTCACCCAACTAAAACGATTTTAAAAACGTTATCACGTTAAAAATTAAAAAAATTCAAAATTATTTCTTTCTTTCCTTTACATAAACAAATTTGTGATTGGAACACTCCTAGTAAGCAAATAAAATGCTTGTGTCAGGAGGTTCCGCTCTTCCTTAACACTATTACAGAAACAGAAATAAATAATATGAATGAATACAATGCAAAAACATAAAAGAAAAGAAAGAATTTAATAAAAAATATCGGTATCGGTTGATTTATTATCGGCGATACCGATATATCGGCTTGCCGATATATCGGCCGATATATCGGTATCGGTATCGGTATCGTTACATCCCTAATTTTTAGTATATATCATATAATATTAAAATAGATATATATATTATTATTTTTTATCTTTTAATAACTTTATGCAGTTTTGAGCAAAAATACATCCACTGTCAATAGGGCATTCTAAGGCAACCACTGAAAATCAGTGTATTGCACTGAGTGGCAGGCCTTTTGTGGCATGCATAGATTTAAGTTAGATTTAAGTTTCTTTGTTTTATTTTATTTGTATTTTTTTTTTATGTATCCACAATAAACATATTTCATTTCATTTCATTTCATTTCATTTCATTTCATAGTTCCCGTTCCCGTGGGATTTCCGGGATTGCGTCATTTTCCCGGGATAAAAAGTAGCTTATGTCCTTTCTCGGGTATCAAAATATCTCCATACCAAATTTCATGAAAATTGGTTCAGTAGTTTAGGCGTGATTAAGTAACAGACAGACAGACGGAGTTACCTACTTTCGCATTTATAATATTAGTATGGATACGTCATTGATAATCTTTACACCTATGTAAGAAGTATGCTTATTGCACTTAGGTACCTACACATTCTACGGTTTTACGAATTACGAAATGTACCCAATTATAACACGATACCAATATTTTCATAATAGCGAAAACTGACAATTAGACTACAGGCCCGTGTTGAAAAAATTATGGGTCATTTGACCCACCAGGTGACCTATCTAGAACGATATAAGAGCATAAAATAATAAGATTCAGCACTATGACGTCACTTGTAAGCTGTCCACCTGAGTGCAGATGAGAATTCGAAGGTTCAGGTAGAGATTTTCTCCCCTTGTCTCCATGATTTTTGTACGGCGTTGCGGAATAATTGATTAAAAGTAGTATAGAAATACATAGTATGACACAGATGCCGTACAAAATCAAATGACCAAATTTACCCCGGCAACTGTCGAAAAATAAAAATAAATTCCGACTTTGTGGACCACCATTTTTGTACGGCATCTGTGTCATACTATTTCTATACTGCTTTTAAGCCATTATTCCGCAACGCCGTACAAAAATCATGGAGACAAGGGGAGAAAAGCTCTACCTGAACTTTCGAATTCTCATCTGCACTCAGGTGGACAGCTTACGAGTGTCGTCATAGTGCTGAATCTTATTATTTTATGCTCTTATATAATTCTAGATAGGTCACTTGGTGGGTCAAATGACCCATAATTTTTTCAACACGGGCCTGTAGTCTAAATGTACAACCGTCATCAGCATAGTTTATTATATAATTTTTTTTTTACTTTCAACTAAATTCTGTGTCCTAGTTACTACCATATGAAGTAACTACCATATGAATTTTCAAGAAATCTACTCGCATGATCACAAATTAAAATTTTCCTGTGAACGTCCGCGTCGTCAGTCGGATCGGAGCCGGGAGAGCCCGGGAGGCAGCTGGTAGAGGAATGCCGACCTCTGGCCTCACTGATCGATACATGCAATTGATACACCGTGGAGAAGGCTGTGTTGTTCTTTATATTGATCTTTAACTGAAATTAATTTTGAGTACCTAAGGTTTAACTTCATTGTTAATATCGCCTGTTGGCATGTAACACAATAAATTACAGGTGTTGGTACCAAAAAGCTTAAGTTTAACAGTTGGTAGGTATAACACGATATTATAATACTTATTATGAAAAGACGTAGCTATCTAATATCATACGATACTTACAAATTGCAATTAAAATGAACCAACAACTATAATTTACACTTAACAAAATAAATTAATACTTAGTAACATCAACGACAATAACTGTCTAGATGCGTGTGTAACTAGTTTTAACATATTTAATTAATGCCATTTTAAGTACACAACTAAAGGGCAACACACATGACGTCATGTCACAATATTCTCTTCACCTGAAATAAACGTTAAAATTTAAAACCCAGCAACAAATATGGAAAGCCTCCTCCGATCGTAGCGGCTCGGTGTCGGTCAAGTGGACCGTGCGGCTAACAGATATTGACATGCCTTGAAAGCGGCCGTCACAGCGCTTCATATATCATTGCGTATCTTTTCATATCGCCTACAACGATGCACAGCTTAAATATACCAAGAGACACTCTCTTTTCACCACCACATTAGGGAACTCTTAATCTCTCTTATCTAAACCTAGTCATATTTGTAGACACTTGTAGACATACTAATAAGAAAATAACTGAAAATAAGTATTGATGAAATAAAAAATAAGGAGTTTTGTATAATTAAGAAATATCTAAAATTATTGCCAAAATTTCAGAAATCAGTAATTATAAGAAATGATCATTAATAATATAATTACACCATGTCATGAAGACAGATTTTTTGATAACATTCTCATTAGCAGTAATTGTAAAATTTCTAACAAATTTGAAATTATTAACAAAAAAGAATCGCAATTAAAATATCGCCTTATTTAACAGGTCGGTTTTGAAATAATTGGAATAAGTAGGTGTTTTAATTTACACGTGATTTACACATTTATAAATAAATTTTCATATTTTAAAGTAAAGAGCAATATGAATTTGTTGAAATGCCTCTACATTATATTAATCTGCGTTTTCCATCGTGGCCAGTGATCTTCAATTGTAGTGGACCACCTCACTATGCAAGTCATATCACCTTTAGAGGACTCCAGTATAATTTGATCTCTATTTAATTATCATAAGATTAAATATTCCATAGCAGGTTTCATAGCGACAAGTAGATATCAATATCATTCGATTTAGCTTTAAAGGTTCGATATCGCGGCGTATAACTGTTGTATGCACTCTGGTATCTATAAACAGAGGTTTAGCTTATCTGATGGGAATCGGTGAAGCTTCAATATCATCAAATCATTATTTGGTTAACAGAGGCTGCAATCTTAAATGATATTATAATGTTACAAATATTCGGTTGCAAATAAATGATTCCCGATTGATAGATTGAATTCTTAATTGAAAACAATAATGTTTTAATAGAAAACGAGCAATAGGTTTAAGTTTAATTATTGGGTTATTTATAACATAATATTTAGATTACTTATCTAAAAAAATATCAATAGTAGCAAGCATAGTGCAAAAGTGTTTCATTTCAAATGTTACTGCCAGCGGTAATCTGGATATTATTATTTATTCCATGTTATTCCAAGAAGAAAAAAATATTTTTTTTATAAGGAAGTTTTTAAAAAGCATTATCTCAAAAAGCGCACTTAGGTACATTTTTAGCGCATTAACAAACGTAGGTACCTACATAGTATATGATATAGGTAGGTGACAGATCACAGAATACCATAATATAAGGTATTAACATTATGTGTAACATAGATAACGGGGAAATACTGAAATGAAAATGTTTATTTAAATGAAAAGTAATTCATTTTCATTTACTTAGTTTGAAAAATGAGTGTTTACATTGGATACAATTAATTGAAATTATTAAGCCTTCTATTAACGATAGTAACAGATGAATTATGACTCTCATTAGACATTAACGTAACTTCCTAAATATTTTGCAGTGCAAATCATGAGATTTCATAGTTAGATACTAATCTAGCTACACGTGTTTGTACTAATAATTAGTGCCATCGGAACAGGATGCCAAACATCAATAATTATTATGCAGATTTTAGTCGAGTTGATAATTTGACCCTCATTTCCATAATAAAGCTTACATTAATGAACTGCAATATTTCATATCAATCTTGCAGCTTCATAAAAAACCTGACGTATCGAATATTTTTAAAATTCGGCGGCAATGTAGCAATATTCGGATATTATTTCCACGTTGGAAGCTTTAATTGCGTATGAAGTGTTAATAATCCGCGCGAGTACATTTCACGGAAGGCATCCTTTGAGCGTTTTATCGGGATATGCATTCGCGCTATAATAGTCAATTCCGGGAGATGTGGATGGCGCGCCGAGTCAGGATATTTGCATAGCTAACGAACCTCCCGCCGCCACCCGCCGGCCGCCCAGCCCCGCCCGGGGCTCAAGCGGGCCCGCTTTTTGGATTCTGTTGCACGTTTCGATGAAATATTATTCGATAATACTTACATGCTGTAGATGAGCATTACCTACCTACTATCTGAATTTTCATTCGACTGTATAGTTTTTCTCCCTGTTTGATTCCTTTTGTCGGTAGATAACTTCATTGGAATACAAGGTAAATATACATAATATTACGCGATAATTATAATTTCTACAGGGCGGGGCATCTTATATTTTAACTTATCCCATTAATACATAACAACTAACAGTCCGATTCGAATTTAAGGAAAATAATGCACTAAAAGCTCTGAAACCGATTCAGAAAGTTACTAGACGTACTTCCTAGGGTCGGTAGGCACTGTATGATAACTACTTTCGTAAAGTTTTTGGAATAGAATAATATTTTCTGATTCTCTATTCCATTTTAAGATAAGTACCTACTACCAAAATCGGAGTAGCAAAGAAGGTTAATAACATCGAGGTTAATAATAAAATACATCATGCAAAATATTTGGATGGATATAATAATACCTATCTAATTTATTATTATGTACCAATAGTTAGGTAGGTATGTAAGTTTTTGACCCAAATTTCTCAAACAACCTGAAATGTTTTTATCGAAATCATTATGCTTTTGAATACGCTGTAAAATATTAGTTGTATCGTAACTTACAACAGATGATTTTTTTTCTTTTGAAATATTACCGAAAAGCCGATACAAGAGAAAATATAGAGTTTGAGAAGTGTGCCTGATTTAGTAAAAGCTCATTATCACACTGTTTGTATGCATTTCCTGAGAACATTTACTGTGGTAATGTTTATTTTTTTTACACTATGTGAAAGTAAAGATTTCAATGAACAATAGGCTCCCCAAGTTTTTGAAAAAAGATGATATTTTGACGGGTAACTTTTCGATTAAAAATTAGGTTGCTTTTTTGGTATTAATTCAAAATAAGGCGAACAAATAAATATTTTCAATCAAATAAATTACAGTGTATTTGGGACATAATAAAGTAAGTTTCCACTAAATTTCGTAGAAATAAAAATTTTGAAGTAGATAAAAATAAAAAACCAAACACTGGTTTTTTGAATTTTTCACCAAAATTTTGAGGTTAGGTAGTTACTTATGTGAAAAAATTGCAAAAACATACAAAAGTTGTAGATCTTTTTATTACCTACAACTTTGCCATTGAACTTTTTTCCGTAGGATTTGTAGTTTTGTCGGAAATCGAGAGAAACCATTTTTTTTCTTAAAAGCTCCCCCCTCCCACTTCCCGATCTCGGATTGACCTAATTTATTTTTCCTTTTATTTTCATCATATTCCCCTCCTTTTCTAATGGGTTTCATCCTACTGCGATTTTTTTTGTTTCAAAAATTATCTACCCTGGTGTACTACTCTCAAACCTCCCTGAACTATGAATCAATATTAAAAAAAAAATCGGTCGGTCTGTTTCCGAGTAATAGTACTTAATAAGGCAACTAGCATTGTTGCTAGCTACCTTTACACCTTTTTAAATTATTATCCAAGAAACCGTTTATTTTGCAGACACAATTAAATGGGTAGAGTACTTACTTCAATTTAGCCAAATGAGAGTTTCCATCAACATTCAGTAAATAATTATATTGTAATATAATAATTATTACGATTTTAAGAAAACTGTATTTATAAACAGAGTTTAAACTTGAACTACTAGTGTCCTCTATTGGTGCTCCAATAAGTCTGGAACATCTATATTCAACCATTCTCGTTCCCCTTTAAGATCACAGATGGCACTGCTAAAATTAACATCGTTGACTCTGATACAATCTATCAGCTAGGTATTTATTAGAAAAAATAATAATAAAACTATTCATATTAATTGTAATGAGATTTTACTTCCATAGTTACTTGTCATTATAATCTTTCTAAATGTTTAGTAGTAAATTATTATGGCAATGATTGCAAAAGTGCATCAAAGACTAGAGTACGGCAACACTTCATTCTTCATTAATAAAAAAAACATCGCTGGACGCTGTGCTGTGTCAACCGTAACATTCGTAAACGCCCTGCAACTTACAAATAAATAACAAAACAATAACTATGAGAATTATTAACTGACCGAAGTAACTTATTTCTTTTTAGTTTTATTGTTAAATAATTTTTGTGTGAGAATGTCTGTGAGTGCCAGTGCTGAGAATCTTTCAACGGACGCTCAGGTAAATATTGAATGAAGATAGTTATGTACATTGTGTATAGCACGTTGATATTGCACGATTTAATTTAGCGGTAATAAAGTGGTTGATGGTTACCTATGATCGGGCTCTGACTCATGCGTTAGGGTCCAAATACGGAAATCAAAAGCAGCTGTAATATCCGTTATGATTTACGGACAAAGCATTTTAAACTTTTTTAATTATAAATACCCAAATTGGGTCAAATGTTATCATTTCAATTAAAACAGCCGTGTTATAAGCTTTCTGTGCTATTAAGGTAACGTGAAAAATTATTTACATAGAATAACATGCTACGTAAAAAGTTTTACGAGTGTTGTAATGAATAATAAAAGTTTTGAAACTTTATTTATTCAACAAAAAGTTACTTTAATCATCTTCAATATTACGTTCCTATTATATAATAGTTTTTTGATTAATAATTAAATAATATTAATTTAAAAAATCTAAGAAATTATTAATTAAAAAAGTAAAATATATACTTACATTACATTAAATACATAACAACTGATGATGCTCTATGTTTCTGAGAATATAAAAAATGTATAAATTCTCTTAATAAATAGCCAGTGAACATATTTCATGAGTCAGAACTCTGCAATCAGTAGTCATGATTCACAAACATTTAACATGCTTCAGTTTACTTTTAAGAAGAATACATACATGTAAACAATGAGCACATTATATAAAACACCAAACATAAATCTTAATAATATAAAACACACGCAGGAAACTATTTTCCCTGTGTAAAATTGGGTTAATACATAGTTAAATTATTTTCTCTACAAAAATAATATTATTCTGGATTGATTTTGGCCAAACAAATCAACTATAAATGACCTTAACTTAAAGCTATATCATGAAGTGATATAACACAAATATCACTTATACAATGTAGCATGATTTTCTGCAATAACTCAACTAACATGAACACTCAAGAATTGAAGCGTAAAGGTATTAAATGTTACTTAATATTTTGTAATGGCTCGTTATATTCACAGACGGACTTGACGGCTCAACAAGATACCCTTTGTGTAACAGCTAGCATTGAGAATCATTGCACATTCATATTCTGAGAAACGGTTATTCAGTATGGTTTTAATATTTGCTTTGAGGGAATCTTGTGTATCTTAAGGCTAGCTTTCTTTTAATTGTTAATGCCTAGTTATTGTTATGGAAGAGAAGCGCCTTCTAACACAAGTGAAATTTATCACTTAAATGAAGGCACTTACCTCCAACCCAAGATGAAAACTTGTTTAAAAGAAATAAACAATTTTTATTTATTTTTTATTTATTATTTATTTAAGGAATAAAAATTAATTTAAATAAAACATTATTTGTAAAAGTTGTAACTATCAAAAAATTTTTTTGTTACATATACATATGTACTTAGTAATTTGCCTTATAATGCTTACTACCAAATTTACACACCAACCATTTTTTTTTTCTGTTTTTATATAACAGTATACTTGTTAATTAAACTGTACTACAAGAAAATTAATTGATATCTTTCTTAAAAAATAGTCGAAACAACTAACAAGTCTATGTAGAAGACAAAACATGTAAATAGTATCATGCTTTTATAATAGCAGACATGTGAACACTATTAGCAATGTTAACTGCAGCGAGTGAACGAATGTGACACCCCAACCAATAATAATGATTGAGATCCATCAATGCCAGGCCAATTACAATTTGATATCAGCCGACCTACTTCCTTTCATGTACAGTTTCATGAGACCTTGCATTCAATATTTATAAAGGAAATCATTGTTTGGGATATACATATATTATATAATCAGACAATGCTGATAAGTGATAATACATTTAAGTTCGTCTATTATTTTTACTAGACTCATTTATGTTTATAATTATCTACCTATGTAATGGTAATTTTTATGACCTTACTTTTAAACGATTTTATTTTACAATCCACAACAGTTACATTAATTTCTTCTGCACAATTCATAATTTCAGTTCATTTTAAATTCTTTTCTACTATTAAGTTCAAATACCAGCTAAACTTGTTCTTTGTGCAATTGAACAAACTTCAAACATTGAAAACAAAATATTTTCAATTGCTCATCTCATATTCCAGAGTTGCGATGGAGGCTCAATGTGTTTGGAGCTCGCATTGGAAGGCGAGAGGCTATGTAAAGCTGGCGACTGCCGCGCGGGGGTGGCGTTCTTCCAGGCGGCGATACAGGCCGGCACGGACGACCTGCGCACGCTCAGCGCGATTTACAGCCAGTTGGGCAACGCGTACTTCTATTTAGGAGATTATAATAAGGCCATGCTGTATCACAAGCATGACCTGACGTTAGCTAGGTGAGCTAAAGAAATATGACCCAATTTCAACCAGATAATATAATATGCAATATCAAAGGTACTAACATCTCTCGGGTCATGAGGTGACCTCATTAGATTGTTTAAAGTGCCCTACTTATGCGACAAAAATAGCGTTTCTTTTATTGCAAAAAGCACATTGTAACTATCAAAAGGCCTTTTAAAAATCAATGTACTTTAGATCTATTTTTTAGTTTTCCTGAATAATGATTATTTACTGATTTTCCCTTTCTAAAAACCATATTAAACCTCTCATTGTTAAAAGCATTTCAACAGTATTATTTTCTATTTACAGGTCAATGAATGATAAATTAGGTGAAGCAAAAGCGTCCGGCAATCTGGGTAACACATTAAAAGTAATGGGAAAGTTTGCGGAAGCGATACAGTGTTGCAAACGGCACCTGGAGATATCCAGGTCTCTAGGTGACAGGCTCAGCGAGGGCCGAGCGCTGTACAACCTGGGCAACGTGTACCACGCGCAGGGCAAGCACTTGGGTCGGGTGGGACAGAACGACCCGGGACACTTCCCGCAAGAGGTGCGGGAGTGTCTCTTACAAGCTGTTGCGTATTATGAGTAAGTTGTTATGTTTTAAAATTAAAGTTAAAATGAATTAAAGTTAAAATTACGGACATATTTGTAACCAATTTTGGTTAAAAATTTGTCTGTAATTTTCAAAATTTCTCTAATATTTTAGTTTGTTTAATTCATTTATGTGCCTCCAAAAGGTTGTTATATCTAAAGAAATATAATTTTGACCTGTTTGCTAGATTGTTTCATTGTATGAACAACGTGTAATACTTATTGCAGACAGAACCTGGAGCTGATGCGCAGCGTGGGCGACCGGCAGGCGATGGGGCGCGCGTGCGGCAACCTGGGCAACACGTGCTACCTGCTGGGCGACTTCGCGCGCGCCATCCGCTACCACCGCGAGCGGCTGCGCATCGCGCAGGAGGTGGGCGACCGCGCCGCCGAGCGCCGCGCCAACAGCAACCTCGGCAACTCGCACATCTTCCTCGGCCAGTTCGAGAACGCGGCCGAGCACTACAAGTGAGTGACTGGCCGAGCGCCAACTCGATAGATATCCGGTAGCAGTACCACTGGTACGGGTATTTGGATAGAACACAAGTCTGCGTGATAGTAACGACAACCGTCTGCGTGCAGGTAGCGCTGCTCGCATGGGTTTGTTCTAGAAACTTAATAGTTCGTTACTCCCACCACATTTCCAACCTCATGGATTACGAGAAGGGTATTTCGGAAATATAATAGTGCGTGTGACGTCACTTGCGAGTCTCCGATAATTATATGCTGCAGTAAATATACTCTATGGTTGCAAAATGTCCTTACGGAGTACAGTATATATGCCTGGATATTTCTCGAATGCCACAAAACATTATATGCAGTGCCCAATGCAATATCAATATGTGATGCATAGAAAAAAAAAATTAATGGTCATCTGCAAGCAGGTATAATTTGCAGACCTACTGGATTTCACAAAATTTCATGAGAATCAGTCAAACACTTTTGGAGGAGTTTATCTTCAAACACTGCAACACAAGAATTCTATATATTACATTATTTATATGTAAAAAATTCAATTAGATATCCCAATATGTTGATATTTTGGATGTGGATGGACACTAATTCATATGTAATGTTATGCTCATTGCTCACTACTCCAAATTATATCCTTTACAAAGTATTGGTAGTATTGTTATATGCGAAAGTGTGTTTTCGTTTGTTTGTTTTTCTTTTAACATCTAAACCATGCGATATTGTAATTATTATGTCTGAAAATAGGAGACTGATATAGTTTTATTTTTCCCAGAAATATTTACAAATTAAATATGGGCAAGGCGATTTAAATTAATTCATATATGCAGGTGAAGTTTGAAAAAATATATAAAACTAATATTTTTGTAGTAAAAAGCATTGGAGGCGTGTCACCTGATTCTATGATTTTATTTGAACAATGTGAATGTCGGACTAGAAACTTTAATAATTATTGCAATTGTTTTAACCTGCAAATGCGACTTGATTGGAATGTATACTATTTATAGAAACTTTCTGTGTGAATACGGGTATTTTCTTACCTATACCCGAATATTTAGGTATTTTTCCACAATTCGACGACGAACGCTTATTTAACAGTTACCTGTTTATACTGTAATCGAATCCACGATCTCCTTTATATTTAGAAGTATAATAACAATAATTTGCGAATGTTTTATAAACTGACTATTATGAATGACTATCATATAGCGTAAAATTCGATAATTTTATGTATTGTTGCTCTTTAAAACTATGAAAATGTTGAATATCAATTATTGTTTCCACATGTTTATTTTTATTTTTTTTGCGAAGATATTTTCATACAATGTAATTTTTTATATTGAAAATTGTTTGTCATTCAAATATTTGTGCTTGCAATTTACTGTATTATATTATATTATTATTATAGATATTTGCCATTGCTTTAATGTGTCCCTTTTTCTCTAGTCGAAGTAGGATTCTATCTTGGCGTATGATTTAGTTTGCTCCTTGATTTGATCCTTGAGTCATTATATAAATACCTCGTCGTTGAATAAGTCTAGTTGGTACAGAGTAAAGAAGGTTGGATATATCTGTCCAATGGTAGAAATATTTGTCCCATACCACATTGATGGATGGCGTTTGAATATTTACGTAATCTTAAAGTAAAAAACAATCCATGTATTTTTTGTCTCCATTCAAAATTGACAGAAATTTCTTCTTTTATATTGAATTAATCTTAACTTTGTTATTTGCAAAGTTCAAGTTACGTATTACGTACGTATTAATCTTTTGTCTTTCAAAGTTATTATTCAAATTTAGCGAAATAAAGTAAGTGCGATGTACGCTACTACAGCACCACTTATAGCCAGTATCGTACAAAGCACATGTCGTGTACAGACGCACACTGGCGCTCGCGGAGGCGCTGGGCGACGCGGCCGTGGAGGCGCAGGCGTGCTACTCGCTGGGCAACACGTACACGCTGCTGCGCGAGTACCGCGCGGCGGAGGAGTACCACGCGCGGCACCTGGCGGCGGCGCGCGGCCTGCGGGACCGCGTGGGCGAGGGCCGCGCCTGCTGGTCGCTCGGCAACGCGCACGCCGCGCTCGGCAACCACGAGAAGGCGCTCTACTACGCCAAGGAGCATTATAACATATCCAAGGAGGTGAGGCACGCACTACATACACATACCAATACTATTGTGCAATATGCACATTGCACAACAATACCAAAACTACAAAGTTTCTCATAAACACATTGATGAATCTTGATATTTTTCACGATAGTTTGTCAATGTTTAAACGAAAAGTGTACATATCCATATCGCATCACGTTTTAGAATTAAGCAATGTTTAATTAATATAAGTACTTATTCTGGTTATATAAAACATCCTCATTGTTTTATCTTTAGTTTTTCTTGTAATGCTGTGTATATCTATAATAGGGTCAAGCATGAGAATATTCTTACTTTGTACCTTCTTTGATGTAGGTACCTAAATAAATAAATAGTATTGCTCGCTTTGAATTGTAAAAATGTTAAATACTTCAATGAATAAAATAATTTATAAAGTAATGTCGGATTCCAATGAATGATCCAAAATACAAAAAATATCTTTACCGTTGTTGGCAAATAAATAATAACAGCGCAAATTGCCGTTTAAGTTTCTTGACGAATCTCGTTTTCAAGTGACCAATATAACAACAACTATACCGTCATTCCTCAGCTGGGCGACGTGCTGGGCATGGCAACAGCGCAGATGAACATTGGCGACCTGTGCAAGGTGCTGGGCCTGCCGGTGGAGCCCGCGGCGGCCGGCCCCGCGCCCGCCCCCGCGCCGCCCCGCACGCCCTTCAGCGCGCTGCGCGTGCGCAGGCAGAGCATGGAGCAGCTCTCGCTCATACAGGTGACACACATCACACGGGACACTTACGTATGTAGAGCATGGAGCAGCTCTCGCTCATACAGGTGACACACACACCACTCGGGACACTTACGTATGTAGAGCATGGAGCAGCTCTCGCTCATGACATGCACGTACTATACGAGCACGCACACACAGAATACGAACGCTCGGACACAATGGATAGAGCATGAAGCGTAGAACAGCTCTAGCTCATATTAGTGACACGCATACCCCGCAGCATGCGCACTGCATATTTACAACTAGCTGATGCATGTATGGTGACAGGTATTGCGAGATCGCCACACAGACCAGCACACAAGCGCACAGTTAGATGCACAAAAATAATAGTCACACACGCACGCACCCACACTCTAAGACACAAAATACACCAAATGAGCAAGGAAACACACAAAAACATAAGTCTAGACAAATACCATTATTATCAATAAATCATTTGTACACGACATAGGTATATCATGAGAAATGAGGTGTAAAGTCTTTTTTTTTTTAATCGGCAGTAATAAAATGGAAGGAATAAACACAGGCATTCAATACTATGTTACATAAGCAGCAGCTACAGCATCCTTGTGAAATTAAAAGAAATCTAAATAAAAAAACAAAAACTTGATTATTAAAAAATGCTATTTCAATTAAAATCCAAACGGCAGGTGTGTTTACCAATTAATAAATTCACATATAAAGTGCTAAGAATATTATCTTATGTCTATCATTTTTAATTCAAATAAGTTACGCGTCCATACACTGTAGCAGTAAGCGCAAATAAATGATATTGTAACAGCATTTTTATCCGGAATACAAATAAACACAAACTTTGATGTTTTCACGTGCCTAAATAGTATGTTTTACAAAAATGATTTGATTTAAAAAAAAATGTGCAATGTTTGTGTCTTGTGACCTCACAGATACCGATAGGGCATAAAACAGTTCACACTTAACCCGTGACGCGTCCTATGTACAGACGGTTAATCGTAACTCAAAATGGTACTGTAGCGTCCTGCGTAACAACGACTGTTCATAACGCGGCCAATGTGAATGTTTCCAGTATAAAAAATATTTCTCTATGCCTTAAACATTTATAATTCGAATCGACACGACTCCGAGACAGGCAATAGAGACCAAAACCACAAAATAAAAAAAAAAGTGAATCATTGATTGAGTTGCGTCATCGGCCATAGTTTGTGACATTTGTCTTGTTCAACGAATATTTGGATTGTGAATTATGCCGAGAGGAATAATTAGATGAGTGATAATTGAGACGTATATTACTGGAAATTTTACGTAGAATACGTTTATGATATTAGTTTTAGGGATATTTGAAGAATACTCAGTGAAAAAGTGTCTCAACTTTTCAGTGCGGAAGACGCAAAATGGCGCTTTTTTTCTTGTTTGTGAATAATGGAGATTTGTTATTATTCATAGTGAAATACGTTGTGTTAAATGTGTGAAAATATAAGTGAATGTATTTGGCAATCGTGTAGTGATATGAAAACGTGAATATGATCATTTGATGACTCAGCATTATCATGTAAGTGTTAGTATGTAAGCAATTAAAATTAAAACAAAAGAAAATCAATTTTTTATAATTTTATAGAAAAAATATATCGTCATGATTACATTTTTATGCTATAACTAGTTTCTTCCTCTTTCCAAAAATATATCATACATGGCATATAATTATAGAACAATAGGGTAAATAAAATTTTCAAACTCGGTAGTCATAAAAAAGCTAGATTTCGTAAACTCCCTTGACACTATCGGGATCGGTGCCGGCTGTGCGCCGGACGCGTCACGGGTTAAACACGTGTACAATGCTTAATACGCAAAACGAAAATCCTTACGTATATATATAAGAGCACACACGCTCACGTGCTCACACTACGCACCAATACACATTATCATTCAACCTACCTACTACTACTAATTTCCTAAATTTTGTTATAATTCGTCCACACATGAAAAGTTACTTATGTTATAAAATTTAACGTATGATATTTATTTAAAAAAAGTTTAATTATGCATAATATAATGAGATTGCTTAAATCGCATTAATGTCTTGATGAAATATAATTAAATGTAAACTGATAAGCTCTGAAATCCGATACGATCTAGATTCTAAAGCATATCAGATTTCCTAGAAACTAGGAAATCTAAAACAACTCATTATCAGTCTTTAAAATTTCTTATTACAGATTTATTAAAGAAGAAAAGTTTTAAATGCAAATCCTTTTGTTTTAATTCTGCTGTTATTTTTGCTTATTCCATATTATTGAATATACATGTAGAGTAATTACCAGTACATATAATTTTGCATCGCAAGTTACCATACAAGCACCATCCATAGATAACGCCGGACGCGAAAAAGAAAGAAGCGGAAAAGCGTGACGGCGAAGCGAGCGAAGCGAACGTGGAGCTGACGCGAGGCGAGAGCGAGGAGGGGGAGCAACCGGCGGACGTGTTCATGGAGCTAGTGGCGCGCTGTCAGTCGCAGCGCATGGACGAGCAGCGGGCCGAGCTGGATAAGGAGAACCGGGCCCGGGATAACAAGTTAGTGTTAAGGGGGGTAGTGTGTGGTGGGAGGGGGGAGGGGAGGATACCAGTCTAGTGCAGGTATTCCCAATCTTTTTCAACTCGCGGCGCAGTTTCATGTTAAGTTTTATCTCACGGTGCCCTAACCCCCAACCTCGCTATTTGCACGTAAAATGAAACACTCGATATAGGTACCTACGATACTAGAATAGAAATTAGGTTAGGCAGAGAAGAACAAAAATTAAAATTTCTTTATTGTAAAAGTATTTAAGTCGTAGATCGAGTCACGTCGCGGCGCCTCTATTCACTTTCTACTGCGCACACTTTGGGAACCCCTGGTGTAGTGCAATGTGTAGTGGTAGTGTTAAGTGGTTGTGAGTGCGGGCTATTGAAGGTAGTGAGTTCGTGTTTTGTGTAGTACGGGTTGTTAGACGGGAAGGGTAGCAATGTAGAGCAAAGTGTAGTGAGGGTTCTTGGTTATAGCGATTTGTGCCGTGTGTAGTGCAGGTTGTTTTGGCTAGGGATCGAAAGATAGGGGTGGAGTAGCGGACGAACATTGATGGGGCGGGTGTGTATGGTCAAGCTGGGCAATGTTTTATTCGCGGTTAGTGTTGAAGGTGTATATCACGATACTAAACTACACGAAAAACGTATCGTATATTTTTTATTTTATTAAGTATAGCACGAACCATTCGCGTTGTTTTACCTATTTAGATTCAGCCGATGTTACGGTAAAATGTTAATCGTTTCAATGATTCGCATGTTTGAAATATGTTTGCATTTGTTACCAGTTTTGCGTTCAACAATGAAAATAACCCTGTCTTAGTTTATTATACGAAATTCATCTTACAAAGTTATCTTCATTTTTTTAATTAACTTGATACTATCACTTGAACTTGCTTATTTTGTAAACTATATTGTTACTATAACCTCCTCGTACCATTAACTACCCCCTAAAACGAGAAAAATATACAAATCTTACATGAATATACATTGTAAAGTCACACATGCGCCATCTTTCAAAATTGCATGCAAATGACATAAAAATGCTTGGTTCGTGTCTGAGTTTTAACTATAATAAAATTCAATGCATTGTGCAGGACATGTAGATTTTACGTTGTTCCCATTTTGTCCATAGATGGCGCTTTAATTAATAGAAATAAATAAATAAATAAATAGAGATATAATTCAAAGTTACTATAATTATTATATCAAAGTAAAAGCTATTATAACTATTATGAAGTTCAAGAGGGTATTAAATCCATACTAATATGTATTATAAATGCGAAAGTAACTCTGTCTGTCTGTCTGTTACTCAATCACGCCTAAACTACTGAACCAATTTTCATGAAATTTGGTATGGAGATATTTTGATACCCGAGACATTTCTACTTTCGACCTTTCTACATAGGCTACTTTTTATCCCGGGAAAATAACGTAATCCCGGAAATCCCACGGGAACGGGAACTATGCGGGTTTTTCTTTGACTGCGCGGGCGATGCCGCGGGCGGAAACCTAGTAGTATAATATTTTTCTAGTGTAGTGGGCTAACAAATGTTAGAGTGTGTTTCTGTACAAATAGTTCATTTGTAAAGTACAGTCTACAGAAAATATACATTTTTTAGGGTTCCGTAGGTACCGAAAAGGTAAAACGGGACCCTATTACTGAGACTTCATTGTCTGTCTGTCTGTCTCCAGGCTTTATCTCATAAACCGTGATAGCTAGAACGGTGAAATTTTCACAAATGATGTATTTCCGTTGCCGCTAGACAGAATTTTCATTAAAACATTGGTTCAACAAAACATTGGTACGAAGATCGTACTAATTCAGATTCAGATATTTAAACACAATATAAAACCTTTAAGATATAACCTTTGATTTAACCGAAAATCTCCCCAAAAAATTATTGTGTATTCGAAAAGAGTACTCATACCCTATTACCCCATGCCAGGATTTCTTTTACAACCATAACAATAAGTTTTAAAACCTCCCGATCAATATAAGAACGCAGCAAGGTAACCCATAACATGATGAATCCTAGCCTATATGCAATATTCGCAAATAGACGGAGATCAATAAAGCGAAAGGGATCAGCGATGCTGGCCCATAGTTGATCTCCCTTTGAGGAATTGACATCCTGGATGCATATTGGCATAATACTAATCAATTATTTTTGTCTGCCGAATCGTTTTGGGGATTATTTTTCAGTCCATGGAACGTTTAGAATTTATTTCTACATTCTAAAATGTAATGGTGTTTATTGAATAGGTCGTTTTCGAATTCCTGATTTATGCCCTAGTTTCCTATATGCAAATGTTAATGTAAATTGATAATAAGCTGATGAGTTAGAACCTTAGAAATGTAAGGACGGATCAAACTCTGGGCTTCGCTACTCAGGTCCTTCTCGTAGTCGTAAGCATATTTTCGCTTTGAGACACAAAAGGAAGCTGGCATTGAAAATTTTCTTTATTCATATTATAGCGCGTGTAGCCCTAATACGTAGAGTGAGAATGAACCATAGAGGAGGCACTAAAATGACAAGGAATGCGTGAGAGAAATACACTTATGACTATAAAGCTAAGAGCAAGAGAGACAGAAACATTGTTTTTTGTTTCTCTCATGTTATGCGATTTCTTTTGTTGGGGACAAAGGCAGTTTGTCCCAAACAAGCGGCTACAGTCCATTGTTTTGCTAGTTTTCTGTTTTTTCTCGCTGTTAAGTGACTTCAAAGTTTAATAAACGTTGACAGTGATCTGTTTTAATCCGACTTTAAGTGAAAATATGGTGCGTTGTAGTGTGATTGGTTGTAAAAATCGGCCGGAACGAAGATTACCAAATATTACCTTTCACACGTAAGTAAACTTATTTGAAGTATATTGTTTTATAGAACTGGATATAGTTGATACATTTTCATTAACTCTAATGTGAAATTATCTACAAATATATAATATTTTCATCGAAATAGACGTAAACATTTTTTTGTGTTATCCGACTAAATTACGAAGTGTTCTTGTTGTTCAGGACGCCATTTGTTTTTACGTAGTTTCAAATTTATGGTATAATCATGTGATTAACATTAGGGATACCAGTACAGGGTAAAATTTTCCCCAAAATCGTGAAATGTTTTTTTAATATTAAATGTTAATGTTTGTGTAAAGTTTGTTACACGGTTCGGTTTTCCGGTTCAGCTTTCCTCATTTGCATTGGTTTAAGTATTTTTTTTTTCAATGTCGGTTTTTTTGTATATTCCAGGTTACGATGCACATCATAACGCTGAAGACTGCGAAGCTGGCCCTTCCACACGAGCTGCAGCTGCCACTGAAGGCAGCGAGGACCCTGCCCCGTCAGGAGAGGCGGTGTTGGAGTAAAATCCGGAAGGCCACCCCCCGCGCCTTCCTCACCGAGGTGCGGCGCGCCTTTATAAGAACGAACGAGCGGCGGAGTCGTCCATTTTCGTCTGCTACTCGCGCGCACATTATCGCGGACCCTCTGCCCATTTATTTCTACCGTCATTTTGCTGTTCATTTTCAAATAAATGTATTTCGTTTAATTTACTTTTAATTTGAACTATTTCCAGTACGTTTTTATTAGACTACATTTACGGCTGTATCTTCTAATTGCGTTGACATAGAAATTTGATTTTATTACTGCTTAAAGGTATAATAGACCTAAGTTTTTGATGTGAATATCAATTATTGAATACCTACATTACATTTGCGTTCATGAGTAAAGGGGTTATAAGATTAATTTTTTTTTTTATATAATGTAATAAAAAATTCATGTTTTTCGTAATTATTCCCGTATCTGTTTTATAAGATATTATTCTGTCTTCTGATTCAAATTCAATTTGAATCTGAATCAGAAGAAATAGCAATTAAAACCGCATATTCTGAAACTAGCAACTACTTGCAAGGGAATCACAACCTACAAGGTACTCCCCACGTCCTATAGCACAGACAAAGAAAAAATTGCTACAAGCAACATTTAAAGATACAACATAATAAAACAATTAGGTTTGTTCGAAGCCCTCGGTGCGCGAGTCCGACTCGCACTTGACCTTTTTTGTCCTAATTTTACTGTATTTTCTATTATTATTTACCATTGATTGAAATGATATCTAAACTTTAGCCTTGTTTTTTTATAAAAAATATATGAACTGGGATATTTCGATATTTGTGGTTAATTGCGAGAAGTGTAAAAGCAAAAGTTGTAATAAATATTTTAAATACCTACAACTTTACCATTAAACTTTATTCCGCAGTTATAGTTTTTTTAATCCCGATCTCAGATCGATCGTAAATAACTTTTCCTCTAATTTTTGTTACCTATATTCTCTTCCGTTTGAAATTGATTTCATTGTTCTATAATATTACTTTTATGTTTCAAAAGTTAATAAAAAATCATGTTGAACAATATTACTTTGTTAATTTCAAAAGTTAATATTAAATTAGTGGTCCACTTAGGTCGTGCACATGGCCCAGGGGGGGGCATGGCCCATGACCCCCATGACCCCCCCCCCTGGATCCGCGCTTGTACCGGCCGGCCGCCCGGCTATATATTTTATACCCGTGCGAAGCCGGAGCGGGCCGCTATGTTTTTATATACAACGTTCACAGTTTTTCTGTAGTGTATTTACTATTTAGTATCAGCATTGCACCCGTGCGAAGCCGGGGCGGGTCGCTAGTTAAGTTAATAAATAACAAAATCTTTTCAAATCTGTCTTTTTCTTCATAAACCTATCTTACAAAAAAATACCCAAACATTTATAGATATTTTGCCAGTTTTTCGGATAAAAAGTTTTTGTAATAGTTGGCAACATTGACGTAAGGATTCGCCATCTCGTTCGGGTATACGCCGATGTCGTCTCTAGTACATTCTCCCTCTACGCCCTAATACTATGGCAATACGAAATTAGTAGGTAATTTAACGATGACATAATATATAACTTAGTTTATTATAGACTGACTTCAAGTCTTAATAAAGTGAAATAAATACGATTTTTCGGGTCAGCGATGTTTTGTAAAACAACCTGTATTGTGGAGCTTTCCTTTCTGGGTCACGCATTTCAACCATATTGTTGTACTCCATATAAATGTTTGTTTGGCCCATCAGGTCTTTAATACGTCTAACATATCGAAATATTTTTGTTGTCCTTTTTTAGGTTTCAATTCTTAAACTTTCTTATGATATTGTGTTCTTATGATACAACCACGAGGGGCCCTGTATAATTGATTCGCTCTTGCGCGTACCATATTAAGACTCCTGCAAGTCTTAATATGGTACGCTTATCAATGTGTTGTTTTAATTTCCCTCTGGTATTATTTTAATTTTTTAAGTATAGTGCATAATTACCAAGATTGAAACTTTTCTCTATGAAGTCATTAGATAATGATTACGTTTCAGTATTTGTTTTAGTGAGCAATTTTTGTTTGAAGTATTAATCAATGTCGAATCTCCTAGTTATTTGTCACTTCATCATCATCATGGGTTTATGTATTCAAGACGTTGGGCTTCCTACTTGCCTAGTGTTGCCTGCTTATGTGCTCTACTTATTTCAATATAATATCAGATAATAAATGCCAATCTTCTATAGTTAAGTTTTCTAGCATTGATATTATTTTATAGTCATATTGTCAAAATTTAATACGCTCTTTAATATTTTCGACGGACGAAAAAGTTTCGGAGAGCTGAATTCGCGTCTTGCTTCTTTAATTTGTTTTCTAAATCATGTTAGTGTATTTTTTTCGCAAAATTATTTGAATCAGTATAATGAAATATGTTATATTCATATTTCAACTCAGAAATATCTTGTAATTTCTTATTTTATTTGATTTCGATCTCTTTCTATCTATATAATATAGTTTTCTATGAAATAGGAGAACTAATCTTCTTGGAAACGTTATATAGTCGTTCTTGCTGCTTTAAAAATGCGCTCTGAATAACTAATTAAATCATAGCATTAATAAAATCTATTATGTTTAAGCTTTGATTTACTTTACATAATAAATTGTAAAGTATTCGTATTAATTATAAAATGAACTGTTTTTTCACTTCGTAAATCTAGTAAGTAGCTTTTACTTGGAACTTTTCAATGCTCTGTTTGTTATGTTTTGTAAACAATTAAATGTTTTTCTAAGAATTAAATGTTTCATTGGGTTATTTTCAGCTTTGTTAAATGATTTTCTAGATAAAATATGACCCAGTTGAAATTTCATATAAAATATTGGTACATAACACATTAATTTAAAATAATTTTTGATTGGAACTTATTGATTTTGTATAAAAATGACGTGCATCAAATTGCTTTCCATTGTAAATTTTGATGATGTTTAATTTTATTTAAAAAGCTCCCGCTCGGTTGTGGAATATTGCTCCGCTGTGTTTTTGTTACACCTTAATTGAAATACGTAGTTTACTCAATGTTGCCCACGCGGATTGCGGCCACACGTGCACCGATATGTACAAAAAATATTAGGATACGTTTAAACAATTTCAATACTTATTTTATACAAAGAGAAAATGTAAAGTCACTTAACTACCGACGACGACCTAGTGAACTACTAAACAAAAGGTTTTTACTATTATTTACGACGATGTAAATAGAAAGAGAGTATAGCTTATAAATGGCTGTAGTTTTTAATAACGACATGACATTCATAGTTTTTACTTTGCAACTGGCAAAAATTCAGCTCAGTTGGCGCTGTCTTTTGCTTTGTCATATGGCGATGTTTAAAGGGACATATATTAACATTTCCAAGAGAAGAGTTTAATACTTTCAGTTTTCACTGAACGCTTTACTAAACTCTACTTTTACTATTTTATCGTGTGTTTTAATAAAAAGTTTCATATTTTTCGCACGATAAGGTTCAGAGAAGCCTTGTGTAGTTTTATGTCCATATTATAGTCAGTGTACGGGCTATCCTCTCTTGTGTCTATTACATTTAATAAAAGTTTATTAGAAATTTTTTATTAAATGGAAACTATTAGTGAAATGAGCCACGTGCAATTAATGACCGTCTGCGATGAACTAGCTCATTGTAATTATTAAATATGGGTAATAACAAAAATGCAAGCGCATCACTGCCCCTAATAGACTAACATACAGTCACAGTGACAGCTCAGTTGTTAAGAACATCTTAGTAAAAACTGCTAAGTTTTCTCAAGGGTTGAAGACAGTTCGGTACTAGATAAACTCGCCAATATCAAATTGATTTCTCAATTTACCTCATTATTATCCACAACGCTGCAATTTAAAAGATCTTTACGAAACGGGCATGGCTAAGAACTAAAAAGTTAGACATGTGTACTAGGTCGCACTTACACTGGTAAGTGCGACCTAGTACACATGTCTAACTTTTTAGCACTGGCTAAGATACCCAAATTAGGTGTGGGGTTCTAACGCTCTGTCACGATAGTAAAGTGAGTTCAAAAAACATTTTTCAAAAGTTCTATTATAAAACCTAAAAGCTCCGAAATTTCCGGACGACTCAAACACACGTGGAAGCTCGACATACAAGTAAATAGCGTTAATTTTCAAATATCAAACAGAAAATACCAAATTCACTTTTTCCGCTTACATAATTCGGAGCCTCGGGGCATATACAGTTTACAGTTATTGATCGTACCAAAAACAAAATTGAAATAAATTATCTGTAAAGTTTTCAATCATTTTCAGATATACATATCATATTTACATTCAACGCTCGTTTATAATAATAATGAATTTCCATATAATTATTCCAACGTACTTAAATATTAAAAAAAAACTAACGTTAATCTTATCCCTCAGAACAACATACTTATTATTTAGATTTTATTTAGTTGTTGATTTCGCACTCAGGCTTCGGATTTATTATGTATTCACATACTCCCGCCAGTATTAATCAGGCTAGCTAAGTTTTAATGATGTTTTTACTAATTTTCTTATACGTTCTTGCCGTCCTTTATTTAACCCAATGATCAATATCAAAACTTGAAAGTATAGATAGGTCTCATCAGGTCACCAACAATACCGTATCCCACGCATAAAGTAGATTACATCTCGCTCGCTCGCCCACATGAGTCAGGCAATTACCTGAATTTCATAGTGCCATTTTGTAACCTATCGATAACTTTAAAATTGTCTTAAGATAGCTCCACTTTTTTTCGACCCGAACAATAAAATGTAATAACCATAACCTTACTTAATGAATAAATGTCGTTATAAACATCTGTAAAAAGAGCAACCATTATGATGAACCCAACATTAAGCATTGCGTAGTCTGTCCGAATAATCGCAACTCTCTGAAGGTAATTCTAAAAATCAATTTAAGCGAATTTATGCATTCTCTTTATATGATAATAGCATCAGATAGTTCAGTGAAATTAAAAATGCTATTAACTATTCCGGATAAAATAAGTTACACGTGCTGCAGGATTTATCAATACGTAGAAAATAAAGATTTCAGAGAATCCATCGGCGCGGATAACGTTTGACGGTCACATGCATCAAATCACTCCCTCTGAATGCTTTCTTTTGCCTTTGTCCAGGCCTTAGCAGATTTATTGTGTTTTCAATTTGGAAAATGTAAAAATACATTTTTTTTAAAGCGGCGGTTTTCATGATCCGATTTCCGTAGTTTTTAACGACATTACGTGCCCTCGATAACCTAATCCGGTCGATGTAGGTCGGGTCATGTGGATAAATTACCTGAAAATATACTTCTATTCTCATAGGGGTACCTGTAATCTCACAATAAATAAATTTTGAATTTGAATTTTGAATTTGAATTTGAATTTGAATTTGAATTTGAATTTTGAATTTGAATTTGTATATGCAAGTTGATAGAATTGATCCAACGCACAGCAAAAGTCAAAGGATCTGATGGCGTGTCCGCGCCACTGGGTTGTGTGTAGTGTGGCGCGGCCCTTACGGCCGCGTGGCGGAGCGCGGAGGGAGCACGGAAGTGTGTCACTGGGGCTGTGGGTCTGGAGCGACGGCCCGCGCTAATTCTCGCAATTCAATAGTGCACGGGCCAAATATTGACGTACTTACCGCATACCCCTTTTAATCTAGTTGTTTTGAAAATCTCGTTGTAAGAAATCTCGTTAATAGGTGATGCCTTTTTAACCGTTTTACCGATAGAGATTTTTCAGCGTTTGAGTAAACAATGTTCGTCCTTGTAATTATTTTAACTTGCATGTATGTAAGCCGAGCGTACGAATAATCCACAAATAAAGATATCATGTCGAAAATGTTAAAATTTAACATTCGAATTTATAAAATGTTAAATTAATATCCAATATCCTGCAGCACTCGGTAGGCATTATAATATTCGTATCATAAAAACACATAGATCTGATATATGATACGACTATTATCAATTATTGTAATTGTATTTAACTTGATTCGTGAAAATATACCTTATTTTAAATAATCATCTGGTCAATTAGTGAATTTATTAAGTTCAGCTGTGATGTTGGTCTTACTCTAAGCAGTCAATAGGTACGATGGAGCATATACAGGGTGTCCCACTGTTGGTATACTAAGCTCAAAGGAGGTTATAGTTTTGCATACGCTGAGTTCGTAAAAAATACTTATAAAATTCCAGACGCATTTTTTTTTCAAATAGATGAATTCTTAAAACTCTATGTGTACAGTGTACACTCATAACAAGCAACCCGCCCAACTTTGCCACCAGCACGTGAGCTATCGTTTAAGATTATGTTTTCATAGACAAAATGCTCACATTAGCGAAGCGGTATATGCCGGCTGCACCAAGCTAGCGAAGAAAACATGGATTTTCAGGAAAAATTCAGCAAAAAATTTTTGACGTAATTTTGTTTTTTAAGTATTTTTTACGTGATCAGTGTATGCAAGAATACAAGTTCCTTCGCGCTTAGTATACCGAAAGTGGGACACCCTGTATACGTTGCTAATGTTTAGGGTGTCAAAGTTAAACAATACTTAATATTATAATTATCAGTGCAGTCGATGGATCGTGACTTCCTAAGTATTGCAAAAAAAATGTAAATTAATGTGTATACTACAGCTACTAACATCATTTTCATTTCATTTCTGGACAAATATATACTTCTAAAGAATCAGTTTCATAACATAATATTATGACAATGTTCAAAGTAGTTTCAATATTTGCGGAGATTGTATTCTTCTATTTTCCCGATCATGTATTGAAAATACTTTTGAATTTTTATTTTATTGGGTTTTGACATTGATATCCGATTGAGCTTATTTTCAACTCAATTTCAACTCCATATAAGTAGAACTGTTATGACATAGGATATGCAACAAGTAAAAAAAAACCTTCAGTGAAGAAAACTCTCATTTGGAATTCATTAGATACTGCATTCAATCATATTACTTATCACAAGCAAAGATGTCTCTCAGAAATAATGTAATTCAGATAGTTGAAATTATTTTTAAAATGGTTTTAATAATGATCGATATTACATGATACGACTCGAAGTTAACCTCTCACAATATGAGTGTGCATTACTTACACATGAGTGCGAACGTTCTCTCCTGTCACTGACTTCGGAATATTAAAATATCACGGTGTGATCATTTGCTCGGGATTTAAACGGAAAAATTATTAGGATATGATATCTATTTTTAGAACTACAATTTTTTTCGTGTCAAGTGTTGACCTTCTAATAAAAACTGAGAATCAGAACACGCCATATTCAGAATTATTTTTATGAAAACGAATCTTACTCGCCTTAATTTCGGGATTAAAAGTTACTTCTAACTGCAGTGAGATATTCAAAGTATTCCTACAAAGTTTCATATGAATTCGTTCAGAAGATTCAGCGTGGGACGCACATACATACAGACAGACTTTTTTAAAGTATGCCTACTTCTTTTTTTTTTTAATTTACATTTTTATTGTAGTGTCGATAAATAGTACATTGAAACGGCAAATCTGTGTACATACGTGATACAGCCCCTCAGCGCCCAGCGCGAGCGGGTTGTACTATCGGAACACTAGTTGATTCCACAACAAACACAAATGCAATACTTTTTTTAGTATTTGTTTACGTTGCACTTTCATTTGAATAGGAATGTTGATACAGTCTAGCCGAGGAATGGAGCAATGAACGCCAATATCGGATTAAGTTAATTTGAACAGATTTATAGCCTAATAGAATACCTGTCTAATGTATTAAACGCTTTCTTATTAGACTATTATTAAAACGTAACGAACGTACAGTCTGACTGTAGAAGCTTTCAATAAAATTATACTTATTTTATTACAAGCGCTTTCCAACATTCCGCGCTAAAATAGATATCAAGTCCGTAAACAGTCTCTTAAAAATTTTGCTATTGTAGATTGTACTTCAAAAACTTTTCATTGACATAAAAAGTGCATGTGAAAGTTGGACTGAAATACACAACTGCATGTGCCCATTGGCCGGCGAGCGTATTGAGTTATCAGTCATCTGTGTCTATTATTAGTTGTCAGATAAAAATCAGCAAGTACACGTGTCGTATATATTTACCGAACGGTGTGACATCTCTTATCAGATATCAGCGATAATTCCGCATATCGGCCGCGTCTTGCCGCTCGCCGCTCTCGCATAATAATATAATTATTGTACCGTGCTATCGATTATGAGTGCGACGTCTCATGTGCATGAAAGGTATGCTAAATTGCATAAGTAATCGCTGTTTTGCTTGTGAACGTTGTAAAAATGCGATAGTTGTGGAATTTAATAGTGTAATAAATTAATACAAATTGTATTTTCATGTTATGCCGTCTTTGTCTCACTTTCGTTGAAATTTTAATGAAAAAGTGTATAGTTTACTGTTCTGTCTGCCAATAACATACATTTAACCCCCAGCATTCACAATGTTCCCAGATTGTCACTAGCTGAAGCCTTTTGCGTAGCTATTTCGTAACATAACAATCGAGCCATTTAGATGAAAAATATATAAATTTTAAATATAAAAATTACATTTTCCTCATGACATGGTTGGACAAACATAGCACGTATATTTTATTTCAAACAAATGAGTGTTTCATTACGCCTCAAAATTTTCTCCGTTTGTTTTGCAATCTGGACATTCTATTGTGGTGTTAACTGTTAGCTGTACTGTTGTAGAGCCTTACAAACTCGCTTTTTCAACTTTTCTTTATTTTTACACTTTGCGTAGTCGCGTAGTTGGTATTTACAAAATTTTCCTACATGTATTTTCCCCTTTATGGTAATCGGAATCGTTATAGTAATTTTGATAACGTTTATCTATTGATAGTTATGTTGTTCAGATTATTTGCATGAAAATAAACCATCACTGTTATGTTTAAGTACATTATACGCAATAATATACTAATTCAATCTACAACTTATTAGAACCTTAGTAGCAACATTATGAAAATATTAAGCAGGTTACAGTAAAACAATAAACATTTACCAATAAAATTAACATTTTAAGAGAAATCCTGCCCGATGCCATATTCCTTTATGTTGAAGGCTATTCTAAGTTACACTCTGGTCAAATGAAAGACGCATTCACGTATTAATTAAATGATTTTTTTGTGTAATAGACAAAGCCAGTAGAAAAAGTAGGTGGACAGTATCTGTGAGCTGCCCCCCTAGTCAGTTGGCTTTCTGTTAGCGTAGCGTTCAATAGAATAGACTACTAATGTATGAGATTGACGTAGGCTGTAGATAAACGTATCTACAGGTTACGTCAATCTCATACATTCGTAGTCTATTCTATTGAACGCTACGCTAACAGAAAGCCACTTGACTAGGGGGGGCTGTAATTGTGACCTTGCGCTGTGTCGTGACGGATGTTTTTGTCATTGCCGTGTCGTTGCTAATAATAAAGGCGTGCGTTTAAATTAAACTCCATATGAATTTAAATAAATAAAGGCTCAGCTGTTTACTATCTGTGCTCCTAATGCTCTAGTCGGCAATAATTAGAAGTCAGATCATTCCGACTAGACATTTTTCTCAGTACATACTTGTCTAATTCAATGTTCCGCAGACTGTAACCACTGGATATATTGCACGCCTCATAAGCGAAGCGTTGAGGTGGGTACTACTGTCACTTCGCGCAAAACATCTGATTTTTCAAACTTAAAATGTCTTTATGTATCATACATTGCACTTGTAAGATAATACATACACACACATATTAAGAAAAAACACTATTTTTAACGTTCATGATATTTTTGATGTCATTTTTGTTATTTAAACTAGTTAAAAAACAGTTTAAAAAAGTTCTGTCTTGGACGTCCGTGTGTCTGTATGTGCGGATCCTTTTTCTTGTTAACACGATAGCGACCGAAATACTTTACTAATCGAGTCTTTTTTTTTCTCTTACGCTTGAGTATGCTCAGGAATAGAACCCTTTCATTTTTCAGGGTCTGATTCGATGTGGTTTAATTGTTATTAAATAAACAAAAATAATAATTAATAAATATTTATTAAAAAAAATTATGAGGCGTGCACTTTTGGATTTTCCAAATTATTTTACAATTCTTATGGCCTTAAATATTGTGTTGGGTCGCTATTCACGTAACCAATTTTATAATTACAGTATGATCCAACAAAATATATTATGTTAGGTATATTAAAAAATTGGCCTTCCTCGCTTCGATGTACTGCACAATACCAATCTTTCTATTTATAAACTTAATCTTCTACAAGGCTTCGGAAATGATATGCGAATAAAATTGTAAAATATTGTGAGTACAATATTTCTAGTCAGATTGTAAACAAAAACTCATGCAGCACTCTCGTTGTTATTTGATTCCGGGAATGTTAGGGCTTCTCTTTGCTTACAAAACAGCAAACAGTCACAGGAGAACAACTAATAAACATCTATTTTACACATTCTAAAGCTCGATGTAAAAATATAAACAATTATGCAAAGTAACAAGAAACTTTGGTTTCTTTGCTCGCTGCATAGTGTTTCAATAACAAATGTTAAAATATTATTGAAGACAATACACGTGTATCGGAAATCGTCGAACAGATCCAGAGTGAATTACACCGCCCCTTTGAAAAGATTTAACAAAATAATAGGATTACACGATAAGACCGAGGAAATGTTTACAATATTTATTTTTATTACTTTATAATCTCGGTCTATCTATAATAATCACTCTCTAATTTGTGAGGGCTAGGATCGCATATAAATAAACGTTTATTTTAAATTTAGGTGTCAATAATTCGTCTCTTATAAGTTATCTATTACCAATTTTGTAATTGTCTAGTGAAGCTGCGGGCGTAAGCTCATCATCCGCATATAAACTGAAATAGCACCTACCAGAATAGTTGTCGTGATTGTGTTATAGACTATACGCGTTGCCAACACTACTATATATAGTGTTCGAATGATGTTGCTGACCTACGTTTCATTGATTTTAAGCCAGCTCCTAGAATACGATCAAAAGCCTCTCTCAAAATCACAACTGATTGATATTAAGCTTTGTCCGTCGGGCACCAGAGAGGCAGTTCCTTTTCTACCCGTTTTTGAACACAGCGAAATTGCCTTTAGTCCGACATGTTTCTAAATTACTATCCGTACGAACACGTAACGTACTGTGTTGAGTTTATTACAAATTTCTATCAATAAATCATCATATATGTATATGCGTTACTATGAAAATAGTCCACCAAATCATCTTGTGCATCTGTATGGAATGCCTTCTATTTAAATTAGTTCACAAAATTAAACCAATCTGAACATTCAGTCAAATAGTTACGGTTTTCTGGAATATTGTGTAATCATTATATTAATTTTGTTAGCAAAAAATTATTAAATACTATATAATTATTAATAGTATTTTTTTATCAATTATTTGCCTCCTAAGAGCCTTATGTATCCCTTTGTTCGTAAACGAGAGACGTGCATCTCAAAAGTTTAAATGCTAATAACTTAAGCTCTATTATAACTTTGTAAACGTTCATATTAAATCATATTAAATTTGTAATTCAAAGCTGCAAGCCCGGTCTATTTCGAATGCTAATTGAGTTGTTTTGTGCGGTGGCCGGTGTGGACCTGTTGAATCCACTTCGGTACGTAGTTCGCGTCTCCGACACAACGGCCGGCGTCGTATCAGACAAGGCTCAATAATGTTGGGCCGAAAACAAGTGAACTAATGAGAACTCTGTGTTCCTATCTATAGTGCACAGCTATATCGGTGCAGCCGTGTGACTTGTAAACATTAGTTTGCTAAACGACACGAACTTCAGAAATTGACCCTTTGAAATCGATGATTTTAAAACGGATTGAGAATGTGATTTATTAATTATTATTGATCGCAGTATTGCGAACACTTTACGACGCCAGCTTGCGACCGCAATTGCTCTCAATCAAATATTAAATTTATATTGATTTCATAATTTTAACCCTAAGCGATATCGATTATTATTTTATTGGCCAACTAGCGGTCCGCCCCGGCTTCGCCCGTGGTACATATTTCGCAATAAAAGGTAGCCTATGTTCTTTCTCAGGGTCTAAAGGTTATCTGTGCCAAATTTCATCAAAATCGGTCCAGTAGTTTATGAGCCGGTTTTCCTCTTTATAATATTTTTTTAATTTATGTCGTAACAAACAACATTATATTTTTTAAGTTATAAACATTATATTTTTTTAATTTATGTCGTAACAAACGAATAAATCAAGGAAAGTGTTAGTTTAAAAATTGCCGCTATTATAAATATTAATCGCCCGAAGCCCATTTTTTTTTTTGTGAAAAGCTTATTGAAATAATCGAAATTAGCCGGTCAAGTGACGATAAGTAGTTAAGCATAATGAGCGGTCGCCGAAAAGGCACCGGAAGAGTATCTCGTGAGGCTCGGGGGGAGTGCAGCGCGCAGTCGGGCAGGGGGCGGGCGCCTCCTCCCGCCGCACGCACCGGCCGGCGTGCATACTGCACGGCCGCTAGCCCCGGCCGCCACTCGCCCGCCACTAACCGGCCCACGGCATTTCCGCCGCGATCTCCGCCCCTTCCCGTCCGTACTTTACATTATCTCGCTCCGTCCCCGGTGTTGGCATGGCTCAGCAACAATTTAAGAACAAGCGCGAAAGACGCAAAGCTATGTTGTATGTAAATACATAAGTATTCAATGTTGTGTCAAGTTTTATTTTATTTATATCTTTTTTGTTTGCTTTGACTGTTGTAGTTAGTTTTTTTTTGGAAAAAAAATGAGCCAATTTTAAATGTTCGCATTATTGATAATAAATATTATTTTATGCAGTTTATGTAATTTTTAAATTTACTTAATTAATAAATAAAATAGCATTCAAAAGTTAAAAAATGTCCCGCTTTTAATTGTTAGTATCATTGGTCAAAAAGCTTTTTTTTAAATTTGTGATTTGATATTTAGTTCTTATTCTTATTTATATTGTGATACAATTACATTCAAAGTGATTTTATTTTCCTGTTGCATGTTTAGATGTAATTATTTATTTAATTCCACAGTTTCAAATACGTACTTAAGAAAAGCAAGAAGCATTGTGATTTATAAGATATCGGCTAGTTACAGTGTTATTTAAAGTTGAAAAGTGGGGAAAAATGTGAATTGCAATTAATTATCATTCTCGAATGTCTTGACACGGGAAATGATTCGCATAACGGAATTTAATCCCGGTTTTATTCAAATAGTTAAATCGGTAATGAGATTCGTTTCAGTGAAATCGTTCGTGAAAAATTTCATCGGAAATATTATCTTAAATTTTTGTTGTTTAATTAATAAATTCTTGCATCGCGAGGGCGAAACGTACGATAAATTTTTAACAACCCTGCACCTTTGCCATCGAGCGTGTTTAAAATTCGCACAATAAATACCGAGCGGGGCCCGGCGAGGCCGGTGTCATTAAAGTAGATCAGAATAAGGACAAAGAATGCGTGTGTGACATGGATTCTCGTTTCAGGAAATCGGAGGCGATGAGTGACATGCTCAGCCTGATATCGGAGCTGCAGTCGGAGCGCATGGACGAGCAGCGCGCGGAGCTGCGGCCGCTGAAGGGCCAGGAGGCGAAGGGCGCGTCGCTGCCCGGCCTGCGCCCGCTGCAGACCACCAGCACCAAGCCCGAGGACGACTTCCTCGACATGATCGCGCGCGTGCAGGTCAGTGCGGCGTGCTGCTCGGTACAGTCGTTGACGCGTGAGCGTACCACCGAGGGGCCCTAGGGGTTCGATTCCCGGTGGAGACGACGAAAAAAAAATGTCTCGGTCTGGTACGACACAGAAGGCTGATCACCTACTTGTCCCTAAAAGAAAATCGATCAGTGAAACAGATGTATAATGCATCTGCCGCTCACTAGGGGACATGGGACTTCACTAATTCAAATTTAAACAACAAGTGTTCGACTGAATCGTCATATTACAACGGAGCCCCGACCCTTCGCCACAGGCCTTTTAACTTCTTTTTGCCTATAGCACTCTCCGAGCCGAATAGAGACGCTTCAGTCGAACCTTTTAACTCTAGGGATGTTTGTTGGAGCCGTCGCTCGCAGATTTACTTTAACAACCGGTGTATACGCGTATTCAATTCGATGTTTTAATTAATATTTGCGGTGAATAGTCTCGTGTAAAAGCAAGTTTTAGGGATGAATGTTAATGAGGGTTTCCGTCGGGCCACGGTTCAGATGATATAGGTTGTAGATACAGAAATATGAACTATAAGCCATTTTTCTTGAAGCTATTTTGTTTGCTAATGAAATCAGTTGTAGAATTTTAATAATCTTGGATATACTTAATATATTTTATTTACAAACATTTTTTTTTATATCGAAACAAATTTTTATCGATTTCATCAAATTGTTCTATTTTTGTGTTTATGACTAACTGACCCGTGGCTGATTCTCGTGACGTCAATTACGCAATATTTTATCGGTTTAAAAACTAACGTTTACCTAAACCATAAATATTTATCAGGTTTAAACGAAATAATTTCCTTTTAAATATGTTGTAAGTGAACAATTATTGTTGTTGTGAAAGGGCCCTGCTTATTTTTCCTTTTATTATACTTGTTGTACCCATATCCTTTCGTCACTCTTCCCAATTTCCTTTATTTCTGTCATGAATCCTGCCTTATCCCTTTCCGTTTACAAAACGAAACCTACTTGAAGTGGTGTAGTCAGTAGTCACCCCAAGGTGATGGTGATCACATTTAAAGCAAATAGTTTTCAAGTTCTAGCAAAAAATATATTTGTATTGTGTTTTTACTTTGCAATGATATGCCACTTGAGAACTTGAAGAACTGAATTCCAATAATAATGTTGTAATGCATTTCTATATTTTCATGTAAATCAGATTATAGAGCTTGATGGCTATTGTCTTCGCGAATATTTTATTCTGGTAAACGCTGTTTTGCGATTGTTTTTAACAATAAAAAGCTTTAATATTTCGTTTTGCTATAATGCTTTATTAATGATAATAAAATGATCAAGAGTCGAATTTTTTCGATTTTATTCACTATTTGATTCTAAAAAGACGCGGGTTCGATTCCCGCCTCGTGGTCAGTTTTTTTTTTTTCAATTCTTTAAAATAACGTCAAATAAAAAGCTTTTTAAGGGATTCGAACCCTGCGAACCATCCCTTAACTGCATATGCGAACATTTGATGTACTTTTATACCTACAATCGCGCGTTGCAATGCAACATCCATTAGAAATTAACCTTGAATATTCTTTACAAATTCATTGGAAAACAACGAAGCGCTGATAAACTATTCCTGGAAACTTTAAAGCATTAACGATGAAGACATTGAAAATGTACTTGTATTTTTTATACAAATGTATGTAAAGCGAATATATTTTATTTATATTATACTAGCGGTCCGCCCCGGCTTCGCCCGTCGTACATATTTACGTTTTCTCTCCATAAGAACCACCCTCGTATTTCAAGGAATATAATAAAAAAATTATCGAAATCGGCCCACCCGTTCACGCGTGATGCCGTGTCCAAGGAAAGCGGGTTTCGTATATTATAATTTATTTTTATTTTATATTGTTTTATGGTTCAACTATACTTAAGGTACTTACTTCTCACTGTCCCGATTTGACAAAAAAAAAGAAGTCGGTAAAAGCATAGTATGTAAAAGTGTATACCTTTTAAAAGAATACAATTTCCGGTAAAAACTTCCTTTACCTTAACCATTAATAAGTCTGGACTTTCTTAGATATTCTAGATGTTCATTCTATACATTTTTTACTTCCATTAAAAAAACTTGGTATAAAATGTAAAGGTGACCTACTTTGAATGTGCCCTATTTCGATTTGGTCTATTTCTGACAATTAGAAGGCGGGTTAAATTTATTGTGTTAAAAACAATTAGACTTGAAATGTTGAGAAAAATGTGACGTGCAGGGACACGTTTCAAATACCGTGCTTGCTAAGCTTTTAGCTTTACTAGCGGTAACGGTAGTATCATAGGAAACGACAGAAATGTTAACAGCATTAAGATGTCGGCTTGCGCAAACACCTCTTCACTACTCCACCGGACACCCGCTGCGCCCTAGTTATATAAAAGCATCCTTTAATAAGCGGTATATCCGCGAATCCATTACCTAACAATGTCCAAGCAACGTGACCTTGCCCGTCACCTCGGATAAACAATTTAAACGCCCTTACATCTCGCCCGCACGCCAAAGGCGCGACACGCTGACACCCATTACACAACGAGTGACGGCAATAATGGACCGATCCGACATGAATAGGTTCCACTCCGTAGGTAAGAACACTGGCGCGCCGCAGGGGTGTCACGACAATCATTGTTGTGCGGTTTAGAACAAATCGGTGAGGTGTAAGTTTAATGTGGCCCCCCCCCCCCGGGCGGGGCTGTCCGCTGCCCGGCAGTACAGGCCGGTCGACTAGACGCCGCGCTAGACGCTCGCCACCTGCCTCGCTCCAATCCTCTTCATTGTCAGCGCCTGTTACATCATTGCGCCGCTAACTTTCTCATTATTTGCAATATTTAGGTATACATGTCACGAATTTTTTAACAGGTCATTTAAGAAAGATAGCAAAGAAAAACATCTCATTAATGCCCTAACCGAACGATGATTACAGTCTCGTGTTCAGAAAATAAATTAGGTCATCATAAGATTTAGAAAACATTCAATAATTTACGCAGCTTCAATTTAATACAAAACACATTATCATTATCTTACATCTTTAATGAGATGTTTACGTACAAAACTCACCTTAACGGATTTACTGAAGCGTCCCATACTTAGTGGCGCGTGCTCTTCAAATTCATCTTGACATATTATTTACCTAAGCATTGTAGTGTAAATATTATAAGCTAAAATGATAACCCTCGTAAATTTAGGCTACATAATCTCGAAGTAGATATTTTAAAAGGCCAGTAGCGGTTACCGTAATGTAACAATTTTTACTTCAATCATTGCTACAGTTGATCCCGACTTTGAGTTGACTTCTAGTTTTTTTTCTTTCCGAGTACCAGAATAACGGGAAATTTTAATATTTTACTTTGAATAAACGTCGGCTAGATGGGAATTTTGGTCGTGGTCGTCGTCGTAGTTATCCGTTACCGAATCCTTAGACCGGCTACTCACGTAAGTATCTGCAGCAGGGGCAACATTGGAATTGGACCGTGAGGTAGCCGGCATTAGCTAAACGTCATAAACTTATGTCAATTTGTATCGATATCGGATTGTATTTCTGCCATTTGTCCAAAGGCCATTTGTCTAAAGATTAGATACCGTCTGAAAAACCTAAGGTATATATAGCGCGAGCGCTTATTAAAAAAAATATTCACGTCACTAATCTCCATACCAAAAATATTATATACTTTTGACTATATTTTAATGGGGAATAATAAAACGAGCGACTGAAAACAAAGTGAGCGACTGATTATGAGATACTGATTTAATAACTTGAGCGGTATGAATTTGAGTAATCGACAAATAAACTAAACAAGCAACGAAAATTAGTTGATAATAAAATACAGATTGAGCGCACTAAAGGAGGATTGTGATTAATCCATTTGATATATTAGAATTCTAACTGTGTGATTACATTACTATATGAGCGACTAAATTACTAGTTGAGCGAATAGATTACTAAGTGAGCGACTAAATTACGCTCATCTAGAGTGACTAAAAACACTAAAATAAATTGTTCAAATAGTTATTTGATAAAACTTTCAAAAACAAATTGAACTGATAGTAACTACTCTGTCTATTGTCAGAAATTTGTGAGTGAGAGTGTTAAAAATATATTGATGCGATAAATAAAAGAATCAGCTAGCAATAAGTTGAGGAAAATCTAGTCAGCTGATGCATATAAATTGGCAATAGATGCTTCTGTCTAACTCCTATGTAATAAGTTTCAAAGTATCAGCTGACGGTTTTTCCACCAAGATACAGCCAGCTGACTTATATATTTATCCACAGTTACATATAAGCTATCATCAGGTAAATTTTTGTTTGAGAGGAAATCACGGAAAATAATATTTTTTTTTTCATGTTCGAGCCACCAGCTGACGTATAATACACCATGCTGTAACCAGCTGATTATTTTTTTTCGTTAAGATATTGGGTTAGCTACAATTTGACAAATTTTTAGCTGAGAGGAAATGAATGAATGTATTTTTTTTTCCTACGTGCGTGGGAGGCTACAACCGCTCACCCCCCCAACCGAGCGCCAGCTGACGTTCACGAGGCTTTATAATACTATACTCTGATGCTTCTGACGAATTATCTCTTGAGAGGAAATAATGAACCCAATTTGCACCTGGCTCCCTAACTATTTGTTAGTTGCTGATCTATTAATTTTTCATCGCTCGCAGTCAGTCGCTCACTTAGTAATTCTGTTACCCCAATTTATTATTTTTGTTAACTAAAACTTTAATTTACAGTCACTCGTTTAAATACTACCCTATTTTAATCATTGCCTTGTAATTCATTTGCAATATGTCTATCGTAATACTCGTAAATAATCGTTTTCTGGTATACATATTTAAATAACATGTATGGACATGTTATTAAAATATGTACCAGAAAACGGCAGATTGTCATTCGCAAATATATGTATTTTGTAAATTTAATTCAGACACTTCCATAGAAATCTCCAGCACCCATTTGGCCGTTCGGTATATATTACAAATTACTTTTGCATTTCCCGCAACTCGTGTATCGCGTCCCTCCCCCCGCGCCCCCTCCCGCGACGTGCACACTAAAGTGCGGACCTTCCGAACCGAACTGCGCTTACACTATTTTAGCACTATTTAATTATTAATTATCGAAATATAAATAACAAGATTTCCGCCCGCGGCTTCGCCCGCGTTTCAAAGGAAAACTCGCATAGTTCCCGTTCCCGTGGGATTTCCGGGATAAAACCTATCCTATGTGTTAATCCAAGTTACCCTCTATATGTGTGCTAAATTTCATTGTAATCGGTTCAGTAGTTTTTACGTGAAAGAGTAACAAACATCCATACATCCATACAAACTTTCGCCTTTATAATAGTACTAGATTTCCGCCCGCGGCTTCGCCCGCGTTTTCAAAGGAAAACCCGCATAGTTCCCGTTCCCGTGGGATTTCCGGGATAAAACCTATCCTATGTGTTAATCCAAGTTACCCTCTATATGTGTGCTAAATTTCATTGTAATCGGTTCAGTAGTTTTTACGTGAAAGAGTAACAAACATCCATACATCCATACATCCATACATCCATACATCCATACATCCTTACAAACTTTCGCCTTTATAATATATATTAGATATTAGATTAAGATTAAACCAGCGAAATTGCTTCCCTTTTGTTTGTCGCGTCGACGAGATGTCAGGGCGCGGGACACGTCGGTTAATGTTTAACATAATAACAATTATCAATTCCCGGTAAATTTTAATTGTCTAATTAATAACACACCTCTCCATTAACATTTCTGACAATGGAGAAATTGGATTTGGATTTACACGTACGCGTTGGCCGTGAAAAGGCTTTCAGGCTAATTATTCGTAGCGTTGATGCGTCATATGTGTATCTTATTTGTCAATAACAGATTTTCATGTCGGTGCAATCGGCTTACTGTCGCACCTATTCAGAGATAAAAATCTTCTTAGTTTAGCGCCATCCGATGCTCTTACAGATTAATAAAACACGTTTTAAAAATGTTTGTGACGTCTCTGTTAGCTGCATCTATTTTTCATGGCTATACTTATTGATACGTTATTATTTTACAAGAGAGAAGTCGAACGAGCGCATAAGATATTAACTAAGCATATTGAAGCTAGTAGCGAGCGAGTGTTGTTTATTTCTGGACGACAGGTGGACGCGGGGCAAGTTGCACGCAAACATTCGGAGTGCCCGTGACAAGCTGAGACGTTCTTTTATCTTATACCTAATATTGTTATTAAAATTAGTAGCTAATTAATAGATTGCATAAACCTAAGTGACATATCACACTAGCGGATTGCGAGCGGTTTCAAAGCGGAGCGGGTGCGCAACGAATACGTTGCGGGCGCGCAACGAACACGCCGCGGTTGCGCAGCGAATTCGTTGCGGACGCGTCATTTTGTATACTCTCGCACAAAAGCCAGCCCTTCCGCCTTGCCTAACTTCCATTCAATATTTCCATCGTTTCTGTAGCACTCAATTTTTTAACCGTACTGTGGAAATGCACTTACTTAACAGTTAACTAAAGATGTAATAACAACTGGAGTTGTTAAAAAAAGGTGCTATAAAATTGAATTACTAGGACTTTTAGAATGTACCATACATTCCAAAAGTATGTAACGACTGACCAGTATAATCTCTCCCATAGCAACGTATGTTATAAAGAGATTTTGTGAACCTAATTATGAGCAAAGTGATAGTGAGTTGCTGGTTGCTTGATAAAATTTTCTATTCACTGCTATTTATCTAATAATAAGATAGCCCTGTTTTAGTTAAGGAGCTTTAACATTTATTTCACTAATGAACTTTCTTAATGAGCAATTAAGTTATCTGATTGCATTTCGACCAAGATTTAATAGATAAAACAATACCCTAAACATTAACATGTTATGAAACTCGTAAAAAATAATGATCTCATAATTATTATACTATCACAAGTTATAAGTAACAACCAGCACGGATTCCATTTTGTTAATGAGTGTACATGACTGCGACGTAAACGTTGCGCATCTGCCACGCGTCCGCAACGAATTCGCTGCGCAACCGCAACGTATTCGTTGCGCACCCGCTCCGCTTTGAAACCGCTCGCAATCCGCTAGTGTGATATGTCACTAAGAAATAAAACATCTATCTATCTTGAATATAAACTTATACATACCGCCTGTCGTTTATTTTTTAAATGGCATGATTGCAATATTAGAGAAGAAATGAAATGAAAAAAAATGTTGTGTGGTTTTATGAAACCACGATAAAAGTGAAACTGTTCGAACGGTTCCGAACACTGCTTTGTGTAGCGCACAGTGTAGCGCATGTCGCGTGCCGAATAGGTATACCCACTCGGCAGCCGCGATACACGCGACATGCGCTACACAGACCAAAAAGTTTGAGACGATGTAATAAAAGTTTCACTTTAAAAATTCAACGTCAGATTTTCTTTGTCTAAATACACACCGGCTAAATCGAAATATTGAAATACGAATAGGCGAAAATGCAGTGATACGTCCTGTCAACACCGTATTTAATGTGTCGATAACCCGGGAACCGATTATAGGTAATTGGGAACGTTGACGTGCTCCAAATTATTGGCTCTGCTAATACCCCAGCTTTCGATGGTTTTCCTATGTACTTTCACCTATACGTAATGATTTTGTACTTGATAATATTATTTTTGTTTCTAGGTAGCTTTAATACTTTACGTAGGATGCTCTTAATTATTCCTCGAACTCAGTATCCATGGAAATATATTTTTTATAAAAATGTTACGTTTACAGGCAGCTCCATGTGTATCGATCTATTAGAAATATTTGTATATTTTACGTAATTTGCGATTTTTCTGTTAGAATGTTATTTTTTGTAACAATGTACCTTTTTTAAGTGGAGACTTTCAGCCGCGTTATGCACATTTGATTAAAATATTATGGGTTCTATGTTATCTTGTATGTGCGTTATTGTCTATGCGCAGTCCATATGACTGCTTGTTTTCGTTTTGTTAATGTGTTTGTGCGTGGTGCAGGGCTCGCGCCTGGAGGACCAGCGCTCGGAGCTGCCGCGCGCCCGGCCGGCGGCGCCCGAGCCGGACGACGACTTCTTTGCACAACTCATGAAGGCGCAGTCGGGCCGACTCGACGACCAGCGGGCCACGGTCAGTTTACATAGCTTTTATTTCTTTTTTCTTCTATTCTTTTATTTTTTTGTGTTTTCAGTGCAGGCTATATATAGAAGTTACTATTTGTTCTGAAAAACGATGTTCTGCCTTATTCTTATCACTTAGGGGTATAAAAAATTGAAGTTCGATTCTCGATATGCTTCGGAGGAGTTTAACTTCAAACACGAGAATTTTATACATTAGATGTTCTGAATGGAAGAATATAATAACGACTAATATCTCCGGATCCTTGGAAATTGCAAACTACTACTTCGTTTATAACAATTAAATACTTAATTACAAGTTACTGTATTCATGAAAATTATAGTACCTTGATTTTTTACGCGACTGATTAACCTTCACATTATTGTTTGTTAATATTTCTTACATTGCAAACTAGGTAATTACGAGGAGAAACAATACATCGATAAGTTAGAAATGAACATGTTATTCAAAGTCGATCGGGTGATGATTGCAGATTTTACTGATGAACAAATTGGACCATTAGGTACACCGTGACTCACCGCTATGAAAAGTCAATTACGATCGATTATATCGATATTCACTTTTAATACCACAAGAGCTTCAAAATTATCGGGTATTTTCCGATAGGTTCGTTGCAAACCAATGAAGGAGTCAAGTTTCAAAAATCACGAGCGCGAAGCGCGAGTGATTTTTCCTGAAAAACTTGACGACTTTATTTGTTTGCAGGGAACCTTGAGGGAAATGCCAGATAATTTTGAAGCTCGTGTGGTATTCGGGGGATTATATTTCCGTCCCAAATGTCGGCCAATAATTTCACAATTGAATTCAACCTGTCAGTTTGACGTCAACTACCAGAGAAAATTTTCAAAAAATTATCACTTATAACACCACAAGAGCTACAAAATTATCGGGTATTTTCCGATAGGTTCGTTGCAAACAAATGAAGGAGTCAAGTTTTTAGTCAAGGTTAAAAAATCACGAGCGCGAAGCGCGAATGATTTTTCCTGAAAAACTTGACGACTTTATTTGTTTGCAGGGAACCTTGAGGGAAATGCCAGATAATTTTGAAGCTCGTGTGGTATTCGGGAGATTATTTTTCCGTCCCAAATGTCGGCCAATAATTTCACAATTGAATTGAACCTGTCAGTTTGACGTCAACGACCAGAGAAAATTTTCAAAAAATTATCAGTATAATACCATGTAGGTTGTACCACGTGGCGTCGAATGGTGCAATTCTATTGGTCGATATTTGGGTCGGAAAAATAATCATTATAAAGGCGTTTAAGAATTCTATATACATTTGTGGAAACACATTATACGTTACAAGAAGTCGGTTTTTAATTGTTCGTAATTTTCTCCGACTGTTATAATTGCTGGACCATTGTTAACATAATGATGCGTTTCCTATATAAAGAGCTATGTTGTAAGGAATGATTTTAGCTATAAATATCTTCCATATAATGATCAGTCAGTACCGGGGCTGAACAACAATACGATAAAGTCATTGTTGCTAGCGTTGGACGCAGGGAAGTAAGCGCTAAATATTAAAATACACTAAGCCAAACACTCGTAAACCGATATCATTGTAGGACACCGGTTTATGACACGTTTGTTGTTCGTTTGTTTGTGTTTCATTTACTAACTGACAACTTAGTTCCTAGAACAGGCCTCGATTCATTAGAGCAGCCAAATAAACGAACGATATCGAATGTTTTGTCTATCCCCTGCCCGAAACACTTGTTACGTCCCGGCCTTAACAGCAAACTGCTGACTACGCCGTTCCCATGGGAACGGAATGCGAGCGTGGTTTTGCTGTGTTCTCTTTTAAGACTTCTTTAGAATAATCATTAAAAATGTATATTGATTCCTTAACTCAGGTCTGCACCGAGCAGACATGTGTGTAAAAGTTTCATTTTAATTATTAAATGTAGTATTTAAAGTAAATCTGGTTTTCTTTTGGGGCCTCCGGCTGTGGGAAATGTAATTCATTCCCGTATGTGTTATTGTGTGTATTCACTTACACCAGACACCAAACTTTATGTCATGTTTTTTGAAAAATAATATTTATTCGCGATATATTCCTGTAAGAGCTGGTCGGTGGCTTCTTCTATGTTTCGTTCGTGTTTACAGTTAACTAACGCTTTTTTTACTTTGGAAAAAGCGCACCGTTGTTTTATTTTATATCTAGCTAGAAATTAAATGCTTCAATTTTACGGACTTCTTTTCTAGAATTAATTTCTAACGAAGAATTTAATTATTGTATGGCTTTTCAATTATTAGAATTCGCTTTAAAGATATTATTAAAGAAAAATATGCATTCATTTGTATGATCATATTGGAAGTGGTTTTTGTATGCCCTTTTACCGTACGTGTCTTTAAAAACAATAAGCGAATTTTGTATTATATATTAATTAATGCTTGATAAGATTTGTCTTGATTTTAAAGATAACCCAAACGTTTGTAGGTGTCTTTAAAAATAAGAACGAGACCATTGTAAGATGAATGATGTCCCGTTAATAATGGAGACTGAGACACACGCTAAAATACAAGTGTACCTAAATTACTTAAAAAATCTTAATTATATGCGCGATATTATATTCCTAACACTATTCCTTAAAAGTACATGCTCCCAATAATTGTAGGTAGTTACATTACAATGTGATTGAATCACTATTGAGCGTCGATTGAAAAACGAAAATCAATGAGTATTCAAGTTCAATGGCAGACGGCAGACACACATCGGAACCGCTAACAGGAATTAATATGGAATGGCAGCTTAACAATATATTTGCGAAAACAATATTCATCCGACGCTGTTACAAATTGGTAAAGACATTTCACACACATCGTTGTTATGCGTGGAGATAGCTCACAGATTCCAAAATTCATAAATATTTTTTCGGCGATGATATTAATGATAAAATATTATGCGTATTGATTTGAATACTGGAGTATAGGTACCAATTTAACAAATTTTCATATTTGTAGTGATCTTTTACTCACGTCAATGTCAATAAAAGGAAAGATTTTTCATCACATCTCATATTTTAAAGACTAAATAAATCGTCGAGATAATATGATATGTGATTTTGTGGCTCTCGCACTGACCTACGGTGTAGATACTTAATGGTGTGTTAAATTAACGATAATGTTTACTTCAGTTACCTAGGTGAAATTAAATCTGAATCCTTGGAACGATTTTCCATTCTAACCCTGACCGTGTCACCGCTACGCGTCAACCTGTCCTCGCTCCGCGTTCATCCCGCGAAGTTTATATTTTAATTCATTTTATACTCACCCATCACCTAAAAAACTAAATATTTAAAACAACCTCGCCCTTACAATCGACGCGAACTTCCAATTGAACACGTGTAGCTTTTGATGAATTTGACAAAACAATTGTGAATTCGCAACACGGCTCGGTCTGCGGACATGCTGCCTTAGGACTGAGCCTTTGTTCAATTACATCTATTAAGATATGGTATCTATCTGTTTGTACAGTTTTATTTCTTTAACAGCAGCAGTAGCAGCAGTTTTGTTAATATTTTATAATAATTAGTTGCTACAAATTAATTTCAATTTCATAGAATACTTTGAGACAAACCTCAGACGCTATGAAGTATGATTGCAGGGGAGATGCATATAATAAATCCTTTCTTTTAATTTCTTATACATTTCTACATTGAGACTTCTCTTAAATTATGTTAGAAGGCAATTAGACAAATAAAATATATTAAAAATGCTTTGAGGGTTAATATAAAGAAAAAGCATACTTCCACTATTAGTATATGCTTATATTTTGCAGTTTCGATATGAAGACAATTATTTTAAATTTATTTATGAGATTTTTCTTCGAATCTTGGAATATCGTAATAAAATAATATAATTCATTAAATCGTAAGCAGCTTATCTATTTAAAGAAATAAACAATAGGACGCCCACTCGGCTCGTGCCGCCTCACTTTCGTTGGAAATGTTAGAGACGCATAAACTAGTTCTCGTGCACTTTGAGATGCGGAGCCTCGAACTTAAACTATTGATCCCGGCTGTCGGCGCGTGTTTACGTGTATCGCTATATCATTGCAAATTTCATTGAATCATTCCACAATATGCGATCGAAGTTCGTTCCGGGGGTACACAGCTATAACAATCGGTCCGTCCGATCGTTTTACTAAATCGTCGCAGTTAGCTGAAACCGCAGCCCTTTACGATATTAGGTATTGTAAATGCATGTCGTCTGTAATTTTGTCGTTACGAGTAATTTGCGTAATACATAGACGACGAATACGAGCTGAAGACGGGCGCCTAGTCCGCGTCGCGACGTTTGAAAAAAATACTTCAAAGCGCATTATGGTTCAGGTGCCCTTTGCATTCCTGATGGCTGTGATTGTTTCTGGACGACATTTTATAATCGATTGATTTATTGTTTACACGTTTTATAATATAAACGTTACAATAATGTTCTGTTAGAAACCCGATATTGACGACGTCCTTTTTAAAGCTTTTTTATTGCTGCATTATTGAATCGAAGTTTTCGAAGAATAATCATTTCTGATTAATTATTTTAACTGTAGCGCGAATGATACGTAATACCTGCTTCCTAGTATTAAGAGTTGTTCAAAATATAATATGTTCAAACACAAACCACTTCACTGTACAAATTACAAATTACAATACATTGATACAATTTAATTATGTTGGGTATGAATTCTGATTTATCATTCTCAGTTTGTGCTTTTATGTTTCAGAATTTAATTGTATAAATATTTTCTTTTATTATTACTGAAACAATATATATAATAAAGTGGTTTGATTGAGTACTCTTCTTAGTAGCATTTTTTCTCTAAGAAATAAAACAAACACATTGTTTATCTTAAGTATATTTTAAATATTTGCAAAAACAGCCACTACGATTCCTATCCTTACCCATTTATAGAAAAGTCTCGTATACCATGGGGTCGTTAGCAGTTACATTTTACATCTAACTAGTATCACGAATATCTTTTTTGCGGGAATGAAAATTAGCGATTTTAACTTTAGATATTTTGAATGATCTCGGATAGAATTTGGTGGCCTGCAGTGGCTATATCTTCGTTGCGACTTGTGACAAAAATATATTTTAGTATTCAGTTACTTATGCCAAATTACCATGCCTATATCACACTAATAAATAGCATAGGTAGGTACTCAAATTATATGAAATGAAATGAAATGAAAAATGAAATTTATTCGCAAGAAAGGTGGTACCACATTGGTGTACAGTCATATGTCGTTATTTTTGGCAAGTCATTAATATACCTAAATATTAAAAATAGTAACGGTCCAAGTAGACTCCCTTGGGGTACTCCATATCAATTATGTTGTTATGTTGATTTGTAAGCCATCATCTCCTGGTTTTCATCTTTATTTAATATTTTCACATACGTGGGCCACACTGAAAGTTTTGCGTAACTAATAAATAAAACAATTTATTTGTCTTATATTATATTTACTACTTTTTACAGTATTCTCCGTTACATTTAAAACACTTTTTCATCCGTTCAAACCATTTCTGGAAACATGAGGACCACTGGTCCGAGGGTATGTTTTCTGCGTGCTGTTTGAAAGCAATCACGGTCTCTTCTGGTCACGTAAATGTCGAACCACTCATTGAATCATAGATTTTTGTGAAAAGGAAGAAATCGTTAAGTGCTAGGTTAGGACTGCGTGCGGCATGAGTCACGTGCTCTATGTTTTCAGAAGCCAAAAATGACTTTGTTTTGTTCGCGGTGTGCGCCGAAGCACTGCCATGGTGCAACAAGATGCGACTTCTAGGTCGCTTTTCCCTTATTTTTTCTAAGACATTGGGCAAACAAATAGTGGTGTACCACTCAGCATTAACAGTCTTTTGTTACTCAAGTGGGATAGTGCAGACAGGATTCGTCTTAGAGAAAAATAATGCAATCATTTGTTTGCCGACCCTTCTCGCCTGCCTCAATTTGGTTGGTTTGCTGTCACTTTCAAACACCCACAAAGAATATTGGTGTTTTCTTTCTGGAATATAACCATATACATATTAATATTTCATATCCTGTCACGATATTATACTCGGCATTAAAATGTCCGTAATTGTTAACTTTAATAGCATTTCTTAACACCAATCTACTCGATGTCGTTTTTGTTCTGGAGTGAGTTTTGGAGCAATTCACCGGCAACCAAGCTTCCTAACTTTGAAATGTTCATGTAAAATTTTCTGAATTTGGCTCATACTAATCCCCAAATGTCCTCGAATCTCCTAATAAGTGATATGGCAATTTTCTTAAATTAGTCGTCTGACGGTAGCCATATTTTCCTCCGTGATCGCAGTTGAAGGTCGACCTTCACGAATTTCATCATGGAGAGAAACACGGCCGCGATGAAATTCAGCATATCAATGCCTTACAGTGCTCAAATGAGGTGCCTCCCTCCCAAAAGTATTTTGAAGGCGAGCAGTGCAAACTTTCGGAGAAAGCGAACTTTTAAAATCATCAAAAATCATCGCCCTAAAATTGTTTCGTGTTAGTTCCGTTTTTGCTACGGACAACGAACTTCAACTTGAGATAAAAAAAAATTGACAAGCGCTACCCGCCAAATTTTTTTTCCTCAACTAATGAGACTTCATATGTTAAAAAAATATAACATTCGAAATTCAAACATATGGGTGGCCAGAAACGCAAAACTTTTAGTGTGCACTAGGTATTGTTTCCTATTTGCCAGGTAGCTTTTTATCAATAACTATTTATTATCTAAATAAATTGCGCATTTCACAGTAGACGTGTTTCCCTGTCTTTCCACCTTTGGTGGCCAATATTAAGAAAATATAATTAGCCTACATCTGAACGTACAAGAAATGCAATACGGCGATGAACATAGCCGCGGGCCATGAAAGTGAATAGAAGAGGGCAATCGATCCCACCCGTGCGTAGGAACTTGGCCTTAACAACTTAGCAAGTATTACTTCGAGACGATACCCACAACCACAACGCAGACTTGATAATCGCTAGTCGTTCTTATCTGTATCGGAGACATATACAGAGAAACTTTCAACTTTATTAAAGAAAGGAAAGTCTGGCCGTCGTGGGCTCTTGATCTATAAGTGTATAAACGAAGATTTTTCTCCCGATTAAATATTGAATTAGCAATGATTTGTATGTATTGTTCATAAAATTTCCCTAAATACATATTATGGTGTTAACATTTCAGATCCCGCTGCAGGACAGGCAGAACAAGGCTGCGTCGGGCTCCAAGAAGTAAGCGGAGAGCGCGACCAGTTCCATATTATTTGCACGTTAGCTTTGCGTTAGTCCGCCCCCCCCCCCTCCCCTCGGCCCCCGCCCGCCGACCATAACTCAATTGCCCGTATTAATGATCTGCCCCACAAATATGTTGCTTTTTTAGGATCCACCCCAGTCATGCATACGTTGTTAACGGTTACATTTCAGTTTTTCCGTACAATTTGCATCTGTTGTTCGTGATAGTTTTTTAAGGTTTGTCAAATTAAGAAAATACAAAATTCTACTCTTTATTATATTCTTATTTAAATAATGTGTTATAATTATGATACTAACTGTAATTTAGTTATGTTAAATGCAGATCGTTAATACGATATCGGTGTTTATCCCTAATTTTAAGAAATATTATTTAATGAAAGAAAATCCTTTTATTGGTGTCTATTTTAATCTGTGTTAATTGATTACGTCACACCGTCACACTGTTCTCGAATATTCACTAAACTTTGCATTTTTACATTCCGTTGCAAGTTGAAGCCGTCTGTTGTATTTACTTTAAGATATTTGCTTGTAGACTGACTTTATAGACTTTTTCAATGTAAACCTCGGCCTAATTCAATTAGATTGACTTATTTTACAAAATAAAATGAATATATCAATAGTTATTATACGTTTAATATGTTTTTGATTATTCGAAACGCACCCGCACTGAACGGACAATACAATATACGAGATTACTTTTAATTAAAATCAATTAATTATTATTTCAAAAAAGGCTGAATGGATTATTTCGTGGAATTATTTTTATTGTGTATGAATTTTTTTTTATTGTATTTATTAGTTTAGGAGTCGATTAGGTCTGCGACGCGACACCGCACGTATTTACATAAATTAATTGGGCAAACCAAAATAACAATATCGTAAAAGAACGTTTCATTATTATAATACCTAACATAATTTAATATTATAAAGGAATACACTCTGGAAATTTAACCAACTAAATTGAAATTAAATAATAGTAAATGATGTCACACTTAACCGATCTGATTTATATTGGCGCTCCTTGACTCAATTAAAGTGAAGTCTGAATACAATTAATTTAGCTGTAATTAGGTAAGACAATTTTTAACTGTATATATTTTTTGTCAGCGATTGTCTTAATCGTCGTCTATTTGTGCCAAAAAGGAGTATTAATAAATATTCATCAACTAAATAAAACTTTAAATTAATATTTAACTTGACTGCAAGAAATCATGCCGATGTACATTCATGCATCATGCATTTTTGTGCATTTCTGTCAATTGGCATGAATATTTTAAAATTATAAACAAGCATCGTTCATTTGGAGTACATTCTTAATAGCATATATTGGTCTAAGAGCCCGTGGGAAATCGTCCTTCACCGATCTGATGGTTAACAAAGAGACATATTAAGATGAGACATATTTTTTATAAAAATTTTTTTATAAACAAATATGCCAATAAACGCTTGCCTATCGAAAAGTGGTCATGGCTATTTTTAATTAAATTAACTTATATAGATTTTTTTTCATCACCTTCATACTTTTGATAAACCAATGAAATTTATTTGACTGACATATACTGTGTATCAAAAACTATCAGTCAAATAAATTTCATTTGGTCTCTCCCACGGGCTCTCCTACTACATTGGTCCTACTACTCAAACTCAATATTTTTATTATTCTTACTTCGATAGAAAAGTTACTGAATTAAAAAGTTAAATAAACTCATAATCTCAAATGTTGTTCCCACCTAAAAACTGGTATCATATTAGAGATACATTCCACACGAAAAAGGCAGATTTTAGGTCAGGTTTCAGATTTCAGTTTTGTTTTAGTATGTTGTGCCTGTTTGCTCGGTATATATACGAAATATTTTTGCATTGCTTAGCCTTCAAAATACAGGCTTTATGAAGATTTCAGTAAACGCAATTTCATGAAACGCAATTTCTAAATAAATTGATGAATTAATGGTATCTAATAGCCTTTTTACCCTCATATTTCCAATCTTGAATTTATTTTTAAAATCTTATGAAAAATATTTTTCTTCTGTCATTTTTTTACAAAATTAGCTTTACAAAATTAATTTTTTAAATTTTGTTTTCTTGAACTGATATTGACATTCGAAGTTGACATGCCTCACGTTTACTAAAATCACCAAAAAACCTGTATTTTGAAAGCTAAGCAAAAATATATCGTATATATAAGTATAGAGGATATATAGCATAACATGCTTGCTAAAATAAAAGAGGAATCTTAAACCTGACCTGAAATCTGTGCCCCTTCGCGTGGTATGTGGCTGTTGCTTAGTAATACTAGTATAATATGCGTGCCGGTTCGCTCTGCAGACGTTTACATTTATGATAAGTTTGTGTCGATTGAATGTACTCATTATTTATATTCGCTAGCTATAAGTTACCGCTATTTATTTATATCTTACGGTGCTGATGAAACTGGAAACGGCCGATAAATATCTTCATATACATTCATAGTTTATTTATAAGTCGCTGTGTAGACAGAGCACATATTTTTTAATATGGAAACGTTTACGAAAAGAGCGTGGTTCCAATCAGTCAAAAAAGTTGTGACCTTAAATTTCCCGCGCTCTTTCAAAAATAGAAAAAAAAGATATTTTTATGGCTTTACCAATAATGTGTTGAAAAAGAAGATAGGTTTCTCAGATTGCCAAATTTTATTATATTTAATATTAGGCATTATTATTGACGGTTACAATAATTATTGTGTGTTGTCATATTGTTATTTTATTCAACATTGTTACAGTTTCGACTTAGCTAGACTAAATTAATTGTATTGTATTATATATATCTAACTATCTCTATTAAAAATTTAAATATTATTGTATTTTAAGTTCGGCCTATTTTCATGCCTCGGTTCTTTTTTGGTATAAATCTGTTTAAAGTATTTAGTTAAACTATGAGTGATGGTTCTATTTCGTAGTTCGTACAAATGTCCTAGCTCTTTATGAATTGTTTAACACCTGCTTCTTATTTATAATTAAATTAATTTACACCCCCATGTTGTTTTATTTACCCCTTGTTTACCCCTCACCTCACCTAAAGGCTAAAGCAAAGCAAAACATTTCGTTACTGAGTATTTGCAGCGCAGACATCAGAGCGAAAGCATATTTTGTGGCTGGATATTTTCTTCTAAAAATCGAATATTGAAAATATGTTTAATTTAATGTTTTACATATTATCAATTATTTCAAGATAATATCATCATCTAGCTTTCCGCCCGCGACTTCGCCCGCGTTTTCAGAGAAAAACCCGTTCCCGTAGGATTTCCGGGATAAAACCTATCCTATGTCTTTTCTCGGGTATCAAAATATCTCTATACCAAATTTCATGCAAATTGGTTCAGTAGTTCAGGCGTGATTGAGTAACAGACAGACAGACAGAGTTACTTTCGCATTTATAATATTAGTATGGATGAAAAACCTCAGGAAATTTGTGAATCCAAAAATTAACCGCGGATTAATAATTAGTAAGGTCTACTACGTCCTCTAAATCAATTAGTAAACAACACAATGAGTTCATTGTTTATCCCACAGACATGTATCGTTTATCCTCATAATTTATGTTTAGGAATACAGATGTGCCTTTGAAATGAATAACTAGATGGAGCCAAAATCAAATTATTTGTTGTATTGGTCCCAGAGTAAAAGCATATACAGACGCTCCGATTTGGTTGGTGCCAACCATATTGGAAGTTTTGGAACCGACATGGCAACCATTCCAACATTGCTACAGATTGTCCGACGGTTGGCCTTCCAGCTGTCAGTTGACCATAGAGTAATATGTCAGTTGACCATAGTACGAAGAGAATGGGCTAAATTCTACTATAGAAATAGAGAAAATTACAGTCATATGCGGCTCTTATAACTTATTTTCAAGGTTTTTAATGTAGCCGCAACTGTCAATTTTTTTTAATACTTCTAACATAATAAAATACGCTTGATTTCTGGCATCTCTATTGGCGTAACCTTTGTTACTTAAGTCCCACAAACAGGGAAAGTCTTTATATAGTTCCAGTAATTTTATTAAATATGTCACGTTCGGTGACCGTAACTCCCTCGGCGTTCATGTTGACGTCCTACACCGGCGGCGTTGCGAATATGAATGAGCCAATTACCTATACAAATTACTCTATGGAATGAGCCGATTTGGTCGGAACAAAGCTTCCAAACGTTCCAATTTGGTTGGATCGGATAGGAAGTTGGTTTGGTCGGTATTGCTGGCGCATCCGACCACGTCAAACCAATATTAATAATAATTATTTCGGACCGACCGCTCTCTTCACTTTCCGATTTGGTCGTGGTTGGATGGTTGGCACCAACCGAATCGGAGCGTCTGTATATGCTATTAAGGTCGCATCATGGCAATACCGTCACGTCAGTCGTCGAGTAGGGCAAAGGTATCTTTGATACTTGCCAAAAAAGTTTCACTTCTGACACTTCTTCTCTTATTGTTTCTTTTGTTGTTTAAGTTAAAATCCCTCTGATTCTTAATGTCGTTTCTACCGAGAAAAATCTGCAAGAATCTCGATAGCTTAGACGCTAAGGCCTAAGATTAAAGATATCTTACTCTTTATTATAATTAATTGTAAATCCGTTATTTTCTTAAAAATAATTGCCATTTAAGTGTAAAAAATCTAAGAAAGATATTTAAAGTTTAAACTACAATTTACCTAAACGACGGCCGACATGACCCGACTTATAGCATTAAACCAACATTGGTATATAATGTAAAGTCTAAACTTCTAAAGGCTAAGTAACCCGTTGTGTAACCGTTGTGGCCGTATCTTAGATCATTTACCTACTTAATGATCTAAGGGCCGTACAGTAGATTTACTGATTTCATGAAATGGTCAATCATTTCATGTAAATGCATTACCATTTAAAAAAAGGGTATGTACCTATACTTTGTCTCGTTTAGAGCTAAGATATGACCTCTTAACATTTTTATTGATTAAATTCAACATATTTAGTTTTTTCTAAGTACATACAATTGTCCGTATTTAAGCAAAAAGGAACCACCCAGCAAAAACGCACTTCTGAGATATTAAAGGATTTACAAAAACATTTGCAGCTCTGTCAGATGAAGTAAAATTAAAATTTATTTTATTTAAATTCATTGATAAATTACTTATTTAAGTATGTGTATATAAATTTGCTCTGAATATTCTTAAACTTTCTAGATAATTAAGAAAATGTGCATGTGGTTCCTTTTAACATTTATCAATTGATAGGTTTTCTCTTATACAAAAAGGAACCACATCCCAGGGATTTAATGATATAAATGAAACTATGTATTTATAATATCGTAATTAAAGCTTTAATTAATAAAATATATAAAATAATACTTATATAGGACGTTTATTCGACGTTATCATCAAATTGGATTTCGAAATCCACCGTGTCTAGTCCATCTATGTGGTCTTCTTTTGCATCATCACTAATGAGACCGCTATAAAAACTGTGCATCTTGTGGAATGAGATGTAATATGGACTGAATATCGCTAGAAGGTGAAGAAAGCTTCTCCAGAGGCAGCGACGTATAAGGTTCTTCGTTATCTTCTGTAATAAAAAGAAAAAAGCTTTAAATCAAAACAATAAAGCCGCGTGGCTTTTATACGTAGGTATATGGCGACAGCAAAATATTATTAGTTCTTATAAAGCCGTGTCCCTACTAGACGACTAAGTATGTTGTATGTACATGCGCCATGTACAAAAAACTGGCTAAGTGTGAGTCGGACTCGCGCAACGAAGAGTTCCGTACCATTATCTATAAAAACGGCAAAAAAATCACGTTGTATGGGAGCTTCTTAAATATTTATTAAGCTATTGCATAGCTTCTATCGCGGGCCTTGAGCGCGGGGACTGAATCGAGAAATTCCGTAACGAAAAAACCTCACTCCGACGGGCTCGGAGGTGTGGCTTGAAGGCATGCTATGCAATAGCTTTACCGCGGCAGTCCCCGAGTGCCACACGTCTTTTTTTATTCTGTTTTTTAGTATTTGTTGTTACAGCGGCATCAGAAATACATCTAAACGTATTTTACCAAAATAGTAGGTAGGTACCTAGATCATCGACAGTTATTTTTAAAACAGGGTTTAGACTTTAGTAGTTTCATCTCACAATGACAGATGAATCGTAACAAAATGATCTCTTAATTCGACTCGCCGCGCCTTCGTGAACAACGACATTGTCGTTAAAATACGTAAATCCACAGAGGATTCCTCTTGTACTTACTTAATGAACTATCTTCTTAAAATCACACCACAATCGGGAATGAATCAAAAGTGGATAAAGCGTACCTGCATCTCAGATTCAATAAGTACTTAAATGCATTAAATAAAACTACTTACCCGTTGTATCTTCATTATTATCTTCGGTGTTCGTCTCCAATGCTTTTCTTACCCATTGCTTGCTTATTTATTTATTACTAAACATTTTCACATTTAATTTTAAAGGTAATTAACAAAAACAATAGAACTTACTTCGCGGAGGAAAAAAACACCGTCACGTATTCGAACTACTTCGCTGAATGTCACCTATATTGACAGATGTTCGACGTTTTACTTAAAAAATTGGAGTTTTGCACTTTGAGCTATTTAAGTAATGAAATACGTTGTTTAAAGATGAGAAGCATTGTAACAAGTTAAGGCATTTGGTTCCATATAGCGATGATGGGTTTCAGAATGTTTTACAATATTTATTTATGCATAATAGAACCGAATGCTTGTGGTTTTATTTTGCAATAAAAAATTACAATTAAATTATGTATTTATTTTACGCATAACCATACCACAGAAACCTGGTTCCATTTTGTGTATTAAAAATAATTGTTATTAATAGAAATATGTGTAATGTATAATGGTACCAAGTAGGTGTGGATCTGTTTTGTATAAAATGACATGATAGTAATATCGTTTATTTGTTTGAACAAAGCAGTCCCGTGGTGCTGTGGTTCGGTTTTGCTTAATATGGTATTATTCGTTGTTGCTGGTGGTTCCTTTCTGCTTTTAGTATACCTTGTTTCCAACGTAAAAATCATGTGGTTCTTGTTTGTATAAGAATTTAGACCACTTTTGAATGAGTATTCTTCAATAAAAGCAAAAAACGAAATTTGTCGAGTGGTTCCATTTTGCATAAATACGGACAATTATATTATTATTATATTACTATAACACCACACAAACCACGGACGAGAAATCTTGAGAACTTCTTGAGGAGGGCTTATTGTCTATGGTCTGGCTAGTTTACACTTTACAGTGCGACACAAAAGAGATGAAAATAAATGAGGGCGCCACCGTCGCTCATATAGCAACACTGATACTGCGACGCAAGCGATCTTGATACTATAGAATAAAAATCCAAAAATCTATATAATATAATCTAAAATAAATACCGCGATTTAAACCGTTATAATTGTTTCATTGTAGCAGTGTAATTTAAGACAAAAATACATTAGTATTTTAATTGACCTACCTAGGTCAAATTTTACTTAAATGTATTTGGAATTAGTTATTTTATAAAAATCGGTCAAGTGTTTAGACTGCAGAGGCACACATAGAATCAAACATACAAACAAACAAGCATACATGCAGCTCAAATACATTACCCTCTTTCTGGGTCCGTCGGGTAGAAAAAAACAAGGCGATTTGAAAACCACATATTTTTATTTTTTTTTGTAGATAAATTTTGTACATTAATATAATTCATCAAAATCTAAATATTCTACTCCTTCAAAGGACTGATCATCACTCTGTTTCGAAGTACTGGCAAGAGGGTACGGGGCATCTTCAGTATCTGTAAATATGATACAGTAAATATGATTTTTTTTCTTATGGTTTGATTGATTAATAGATAGATAGCTGTATGAAAACAGTTATCACTATACTATGTAGTAAAATCTAAACTAGGTACTTTATTTGAGGCTGGTTGGATTGGATATAACTTCTTGACTCAAATTGTGCTGGTCGCACTATAAAAACTAGTTTTTGTTTACATACAAATAACCTCAAATTAAATTGCGAAAACGTAATAATCGCCATACATACATACATTAAACACTCGTTACTAATGGAATATTCTATTTTACGTAGTACTGAGCAAAAATAAATGGAATCTCACCGGTATATTCTGCTGTACGTTTGTAAACGTTTTCCAAATCAGTCAATAAATTTCCAGCTTGAAATTCGGACAAACACCGAATAAAAACTTTATACACCACATCACGGACACCGCTACGTTTAACCTTTTTCATGATGTCTCCTTTTTTATTTAAATTTCTTGTTCTAAATAACAATTTTATCTTAATAATTCTCCACTTCACGAAAAAAACAACAAATTTTTATTCAACTTGACAGCTACATTGCCAATTCAGGGTTGCCAGGTAATGAAAAACGAATTAGTTCCAAAATAATTAATTTCATCTCTTTTATGTCGTACTATACGCCAAGACATCTGAGTGCTGTCATTCTTCTGTGCTCTGTAGTTTGAAGTTTTTGACAAGAAGAAAAGTTTATGACAGTTGCATTCGTGACAGTGTATTTGTGTCTTCCATAATATAGTTTGCGATACGATTTAATTCTACCTATATTATTGCAATTGCTAGTTCTACAACGATCCCGTTCCATTGAGTGCCTTATTATATTTGCCTGTTGAACTTTCTATCCAGTTGAATATTGATAAATTACTAGATTGACAGCGTTTCGTAAGTTTTGGTGGTGACTGTAAAGAAACAAGTTAGATTACTTCTTGAAGTTTCCATGCTTTTTCACGCGGGATGGATGGTTTCCTCAATCAACCGAGCACATCCAGCGGTGGCCAGTGAGTATTATTAATATTGTATTTTAGCTTCAAATACATGCATGCTACAACAAACGTCTTCACTTCTATGTAATATACGCAGTCTCAATAAGACTACTTTGTATCGCAAAATATTAATAATCTGTCTTTATAAATGCACATATTTACGTATGAAATTGTGTTTCTACAAAATTTGCACTGGAACTATTCAACTAATGACGAAACATTGTAATATAGTCTACTGTATCACCTCGCTTCACGCCATAGTCGCGTTTGTCCTTGCGTCTATATTCTCTGAAATATCTTATTACTTATCAATATTATCGAAAGAATTTCATTATTCATTTAAATATGTTTTTGACGTATACTGGGCATCTATATTATGTACCTACCTAAGAAGTTGTATGATGATTCTTGACATTATAATGTAACATATTATGAACATTTGAATGAATAATATACATATAAAGGAACAATGCAACAAAAGTATTGTTACCAAATATTTACTGAGCAAATCTAATTTTTTTCATAAATTTGCCATAAGATGTTTTTATTATGGTAATACTTTATTAGATATTTTAAACAGCCAAATCAAAGAACAAAATACTCACCTATATTTATATAATAACTACTAGCGGTCCGCCCACGCTTCGCCCGTGGTACATGTTTACGTTTTCTCTACATAAGAACCATCCTCGTACTTCAAGGAATATAATAAAAAAAGAATTATCGAAATCGGTTCAGCCGTTCTCAAGTTATGCGCTTACCAACACATTTTGCGATTCATTTTTATATATAAGATTATTAATTTGTGCTTTATGCTATTTGTAAAATATGCTTCCAATATTTAACAGTTAATATAATATATGTGTTTCTTTCTCAGATTGTAAAGAAAAAGCATACATAACGAACAAAGAAATCAACATTGTAGGTCAGTAAATTATACAGGGTGTCCCAAAAAGTAGTGATATACTGAAGCTGGGAGGTAGAGAACTTAGAGGGCTATCCGAATCACCCCCATGTGTGTTATGCGATTTTTCGTATTTTCGGAGTTATTACATTTTTTTCAATTTTTCATCTATCGCCGAGTACGATGAGATTTTTATTTATGGTGACGTGAATTATTGCGCTAGATGCTCGATTTTTTTTGTGTGCTAAGCTGAAAGATAGGCCAATTCAGTATGGTAACATTTACTATCGTTAGATCTTTGAATGGAATAAAAAAAACAATTAAATGCCAAGAAAGATAAAATTACCCAGTATGTTCATAACTTCAAGGGCCCATAAAAAAATAAAATCACATAAAAAAGGTTTTCCATTTAGCTTTTAAAAACTTGCTCTAACGATCAGGTAGCTATCCTAAAAAATTCATTTTATTATTCTGAAGGCTTCAATCGAAAAATTGAAATCTTAATGTGGTAAGTGCAAAATTTTTATTAACATGATGATCATTAAAACCAATAAATAGGTGTTTAATTACCAGAATTTTTTTAAAATAGCCCCGCTGTTGCTCAATGCAAGTGCGACATCACCGTAAAAAGTTGTCTTTTTAATGGCTGAATGTTCTTTTATCATTTTTAATGGTTTCTTCTGCTACTATGAATTTCCGGGTTATTTCGTCCAAATTGGGGCATTCTCTCAAGTAGCCGAGGTCTTTTTAGTATCCCCATTGAAACAATTCAATGGGGTTTAGGTCGAGGGACCGTGGAGGCCAGGCTTTAAGGTAGGCGTCACCGGCGCATGCGCAGGCTGCAACGACCAATCCATCTTTCAGGGTATTTTTGCCCTTTAGCCTGACCTCCACGGTCTCCGGACATAAACCCTATTGAATTTTTTCCGTGGGGATACTACAAAGACGAGAGACTGCCACAATTTGGACGAAATAACCCGGAAATTCATAGTAGCAGAAGAAACCATTAAAAATGATAAAAGAACATTCAGACATTAAAAAGATAACTTTTTACGGTGATGTCGCACTTGCATTGAGCAACAGCGGGGCTATTTTAAAAAAATTCTGGTAATTAAACACCTATTTATTGGTTTTAATGATCATCATGTTAATAAAAATTTTGCACTTACCACATTAAGATTTCAATTTTTCGATTGAAGCCTTCAGAATAATAAAATGAATTTTTTAGGGTAGCTACCTGATCGATAGAGCAAGTTTTTAAAAGCCAAATGGAAAACCTTTTTTATGTGATTTTATTTTTTTATGGGCCCTTGAAGTTATAAACATACTGGGTAATTTTATCTTTCTTGGCATTTAATTGTTTTTTTTATTCCATTCAAAGATCTAACGATAGTAAATGTTACCATACTGAATTGGCCTATCTTTCAGCTTAGCACACAAAAAAAATCAAGCATCTAGCGCAATAATTCACGTCACCATAAATAAAAATCTCATCGTACTCGGCGATAGATTAAAAATTGAAAAAAATGTAATAACTCCGAAAATACGAAAAATCGCATAACACACATGGGGGTGATTCGGATAGCCCTCTAAGTCCTCTACCTCCCAGCTTCAGTATATCACTACTTTTTGGGACACCCTGTATAATATGTTTTCAGTTTTCACTCATGCTTTACGCTATCATTATTATGTTTATGGTCCATGTTGATTTAAATTTTATACTTTTATAGTTTACTAGCTGCTTGTTCAGGCTTTGATTGATGAAAAAGTGAAATGCACTGTTGCTCAGTAGGGATGTAGATAAAAGTAAAATAATTGTTAAAATGGTTGTGTAGTTTCTTATTTTAAAAGTTTAAACAGAAAGCAAGCGCTATTGGAAATACATATTTGATTTCAAAATTAAGGGCTGGCACAGATAATGCAAAATGTAGCGCTGAGCATTTTTCATTGTCAAGCTATTATAGACATTGTCCTCATTAAATCAATATTCAAAATCAAATAACAACCATTTATTCCCAAGGAGAATTGCTTGTGAATATTATCAATGTCGATAATAGTTGCACATTGAAAAATGCTCTGCGCTGTGCTCGGCCATATCTGCGCTGGCCCTTATAGTTTTATTTCAAAAGTTTAGTTTGACATTTACATGGAACAAAACCCTCTGAATTGAACTCAATTTTATCTGCTTGTGGTTGCTTCTTTATACTGATTAATGAAGATAACAATAAAATATATAAAATTTTTAGGCAAACTTAGGATTAATTCTTAATAATAAATTTAATATATTCACATGTAATATAGAAGCTACGAAAAGATACATCCCAATTCCCAACAGGCGCTCATACTCAAAGTTTCATAGCCCTTCAGTGTTTGGGTCAACGGCTATGAGGCATATTGCCTACTTGACTTTTATTGTTATTTGTATTTACATTTTAGCATATCAGCTATCATTCTGTACTTAAGCGTTAAGCCTTCAACATATATACTAGTTTATACTGTTTATTATTATTTACTTACTTACAATAAAAAGTAATTATGACGAAATATTTGACGTAATTTAGTCATTATTATTATTGTTACATTGATTGGACAATTAATAAACAGTTCATTAGTTTGAAAAGTTATTTTTTTGAGAATAACATAGCTATAAATAAAGTATGGATAATAGTACATTAAGTACATAACAGCTATGTTTCGATATTCTATATTTCGATCCACGGCGTGTGTTGATATGCGTGTGTCTACAATTTACTCAAGTTTGATAGTTTAGTGGACATTCCTCTAGGAGCTGTTTTAAACAAAAGACGTGACGTTATGCGCAGCAGGAAGCGAATCAATAAACAATTTTGCATTTATTTGCAAAAATAGAAGAATCTCTGTCTCCCATAATAATTTTACTGTAGCGGCATTTATATTATATATACTAGCAAACCCGGCGAACTCCGTTTCGCCACCAGAGGCACCTTTTCTTTGCTATAAACTTCACGGAGCCCGAGACCTTTCCAACGAATGCAAAACCGTGGAAATCGGTTGGTGCGTTCTGGAGTTATAGCGTCAGGAAGGAAAACCTGACTTATTTTTATATAGTAGATATTTCTAGAATGTATCTACGTAAACATAATAATGTAATTCCAAATTAATTCTAACGTAATCTTTCTCCTTTTTAAAGTCACTTCTTTAGTCGCAGTCTTTAGGTAGGTACTATAAAGTTTAGTATACTTTCGAATTTACATTAGTACGGTTTTTTTACATAATCTTTTACCATTTATTCTATAAATAAACCTCGAACTCAAACCTTTTATTTCATGTACACTTTTACTTTCTTAAGTATTTATGTAATTTTCTTAAATCTACCACCTTATACTTTTGGATGTTTTATTAGTTAAAACTTATAGTAACAACAATTTCAAAATCTCAGTTCTCGTCGGTATTGTGTTCGCAAATGAATACATAATTTATTGAGAACCTACAGTTCGACGAAACCCAAATAAGCAGATGTAGAATGATTTGGACTTCAATTATGTTGATATGGAGGAGGTCGCGGCGACCGCATCGCCTCGACAACCTCTTGTCCTCTAATCTTACTCTATGTAAATTAAGAAACCATTACCAAACACACAAACTGTTCAAATATTGTTTTTTGTCTAAATACTTCAGCTAATAAAATCACCGAATGATTTTTCGAATCATGTCCTAATCCATTTTCACTAGACTCTATCGATACGATTTGCATATAATTCTTTCAAAATTAAGGAATGATTTTGTTCAGACTAACTCAAACTTTCGCAGGCACCTCAAATAAAAGCTTTAACATTTAGCCGCTCAATCCCCAGGCTGATCCTTCAGCATTTTATTAGCAATCGCCTATGTATAGCAATTACCAAGTGTGCAAGTAGGTTCCTCCCAAACTGTGCATCGCTTTGAGAGGATAATCGGCGGACAATCCTCTCAGTTAGTTAGCGGACGATTAAGCTTGTTACTACGCGTTCTCAGATCACATCCATACGTGAAAACGTCTCGTATCGATTATTTTTTTCAGTGCTGAAATTGTTCACGTCAAGGGCTTATAGGACATGTTACGAGTTGGAATATACTGAGTTCAGTTTCGTTTGGTGTTAGCTGTACTCTAGTTACTTCCAGTAATTAATACCACACAAAATCATATTTTTATTTTCTTTAGGAAAAGTTGTCACTTGAATTCCGTGCAATTATTTTTAATTCATCCACTAATATATAGAGATGTAAAACGTGTGTAAAACTCAATATAAATCCATTTAAAAACTTACATTGCTACTTCTACAGCTGTACGTGGCGACATTTCAATATTTCAATCAGTATGAAACGTCATGGTTTAAACATGAGCCATTTATGAGGCCATATTTCAAAAGATCCATATTTTGCGGAGACGTTTCCAGTTCCTGCTTCGAGACGCTTCGATGTCCCCAATACAATGATATGACATCTCGAGTCTGCAAGAGCTCTCAGCAGTGTCGACTCTCGACTCACCTCCGCTTCCGTGCGTCGGTCAATGATTTTTATTCATGCTGCTATTACGAGCGAACATTCTGGTCTTCTGGTCACTGGTCACTTTGTAAACAGACTGCGAATTCCATTTCAATGAGCTTTCTGACTGTTTATCAAATATTTTGACATTCCCGCGTGAAATATGACCTTGCTTTAGATTTTATTACACGTGCCGATCGTTGTGCATGAAAAAATGTCCCTCAAAACTGTTTATTGATTGCAAAATGTTTACGTAATATTTTGTTTCGATTTTGTTAACATTGTTCATGTTCAAGTAGATACTTTCCAAACTCACAAGGAAAAACAAACCGAAGCAATGGAAAGCTCCAGTCGCCAAGTACTATAATCATTAGTGCCGTTCAATCAATGTATTACCCGATGTTACTGTTTATAATAGACTCCTTAGTCTATCGCGATTGCACAGTGCACTTGATTGTAAGGCACCCGTTACACGCTCAATCTAGAATGTGATCCTTGATCATGATCATTGATCTCAATCCAGATTGACTGTGTAATGTATTTGATTGACGGATCGTAAAATCTGATCAGAAAATATCTAGATTTTTAGAAATCAACGATCTCGATCCTTTGGTCGAGATCCAGATTGATCGTGTAATGTAACATGCTGTCAAATTACGTCAGTCTGCGTTCGGAGCGCGATGGTATGGGACGACAACACACAGGTGTAACCATTTTTAACAGATGATCAAAACATGCCTCCTTCATCCTGTAGTAATTTGCGTAATCCTCTTCCTCTTCCGTACTATAAATTTCATCTAACAAGTTCGAATGTGTATAGATGTTCCTTTTTAGTAGCCACGGTTTAACCCAGCGTTTCCTCTTCACGCGTTTTTTCAAATAACAGGCAATAATTATTGCTGCACAAGCTTTGTTCTTATTCAGATCTATTTAGTGGTTGTGAATGCGTGTGCATTTGACAATGTCGAACAGTGGACTGATATGATCTGGATTGACCATCTAATGTCGCGACGATCCACATAAAGATTCGTCAATCCGTCACCTGACTTGGATCGTGATCTGGATTGAGCGTGTAACGGGTGCCTAATAACATGCTTCATCAATAGCAATTAAACCTTAATAAACCTAAATGATATTTTTTCAATGAAAACTTTCCTAGTCACAAAAAAAAGTGAAGTCCCGTGTCCACGTAGTGGGGTAGGGGGCAAATGCATTATTCATACATTTGTTTCACTGATCGATTTTTCTTTAGGGACAAGTAGGTTATCAGCCTTCTGTATCCTGATTCCTGCCAGACCGAGACATTTTTTTTTTCGTCTCCACCGGGAATCGAACCCAGGACCCCTCGGTTCTACGCTCACGCGTCAACCACTGTACCGAGGAGGCGGTCGAATAAAGTATATATTTTTTTAAATGAAGCAAGTCAAACTCAAACTTAAACATTCATTTAATCAATTAGACTACTATTTAGTAGCACTTTCGAATCGTCATTACATAAGTATTTTTAACATTTACCACCGATTCGGAAAGCAATGGAGAAGAATCGGCAAGAAACTCCATAGTTGCTCTTTTAAAATCATGTCAATATTACATAATATGTAACTTATATCTAAATATGTACATAATATACCATAGGTAATATGCCAAAGAACTGTCCTGTGGTTTTTACGCGACAACCCTCCATGGGTTTTTATCGTCCATATATTCCTGAATACTGTAGTACGCTCTCTGAACTAGTACATTCTGAACTACTAAACCCTTTAATATTATGAGGTAGTCTATTGTAAAAGCGTATACCTTGACCCATAAATGAATTTTTAACTTTAGCTTATCGTAAAAATGGCAATTCAATTCTATTTCTGTTCCTTGTGCCATCTCCTACTCTTGTGTGTAAGTCGGAGCTTTTGTGTACATGCAAAATATTATTAAATATATACTGTGATGGTACAGTAAGGATACCAGTATTCTTAAAATGATCTCTGTGATTGCTCGTATAATTGGTCGTTTCGATAAGTAAAACGAAAGTTTTCCAAAACATAAAAATGCACCTTATCATTTTCTCGTAACCCGTTGAACACGTATGCGCTAGTGTATATGCGCTATTTTATCATGAAAATGGCTATCCCCATTTAATTTGTCTGAAAAACTTTTGTTATCATAGGTAAACGGATATATTTCAGGTATAGTCTCACTATTTAGTTTGATTTTTTGGTTTTAAAAATATGTACTCATTTCCATTATCTACATTTGTTTATGGATAGTCGCACTAGTCGATAAATGCCAACGATGTAAGTTTTTCAGGACGTAAACGTAAAGTCAGATTAAAATAATTTCTCGTAAATGTTAAGAATCGTTATAATTCCAACGGAATATCATTGTAATGGCATAAAGCTACGTAAAAAAATAATAAATGCCATTTTTAGACGCCTCCAATACGTTTCTAATCTTTAATGGTGACGCCGTTACAAGTTTGTCTCTTGAGAATAACTGTGTGTCAAGGAATCATCATTCGCCGAGCCGAGTATAATCAATCAATCATTCAATCAGGTTGGATTAAAAATTAGGACTGGGTTATCTGAACACTTAATAATAAGCAATTTACTGTATACGTACGAAGTAAGTACTTGTGCACAAAATTAATGTGAACACAGCAAGGTCGAGACACGTCTTTCACCTTAATTTTTGATGATATGACGCACGTAATTTCAATGTCAAATTTGTTGAATATAATTGTCATATTTTCTAATTGTAATTTGAACGTTACTCCATTTGAACCACAATTTGAACATTGAACAGCGTTCGAAAATAATGTTTTGTTTTTTTTTCCTATGGATACGACAAACAAATTTTATAACACTATAAATAAAAATCTTGTTTGTTATTCACGCTTTGCTGTTGATTGGTCGTTAGGGCAATACGCGTGACGGACAATAGGGCGCAAAACAATGTAAAACAACGGACACTGCGCTGTCTGGCACGGACTAGGCTTTCATTTACTGCCATTTTTCGCCGATTGTAACAGGGGCCTAATGTTGAACCTAACAGATCAAACCTACACGATATTTCATTTCCCATCGCTTCCCATGTGCATTGAGCGCCCCCTACTTAACATCACCATTCGTGATCTGTGCCGCACACCTCACACCATTAGACTAAGCGCACTAACAAAGCCAAGCTTGTCACCAGACTGAAGGTGTTCGATGGTATCGGTATGAGCGGGTGCTCTGTTGCAGGTAGGCCCGGCGGCAGGTGCGGTGGCGGGCGCTACTCATGACGCGCTTCCGACATATCAGGTATTTACTCTACATCTAGATTTATTTCTCATCCTTCCATTACTTAGTTGAAGAAACACAGGACCTGGCAATTATCCGCTGAGCGAAAACGTGAACCGAATAATTTGTCGCTTTATAAGGTGTCGTAATTAAAATTTAAAAAGTACACTATCAATGGTTCCCTACTACGACCTGCGTCTATAAGGTACTAAGTTGGTACTACGTACTTTTTTATTGTTTAGTGTTACTTTTTTTATTGTTTAGTTACCATACTGGAAAATGAGGCTGATTAAACGATCTTGATGTCAGTTAACAAGAAACCTAAAATTGAAACCTGAATACTATACAACACAATTTTATTTTGAGCTTAATATTCTTAATCCGACACACGTAGGTACTGTTATTCTTTATATCTTGTTCTTAAAGGTCGCATCGAAACCAAATTCATTTGTAATATTTTGACTGCCTTGAAGTCGGGTCCGCTAAAAAATGAGCAAAATGAGTGTCCTCTGTAGACTGTACAACGGCCTGCCCGAGCTGACCCCGTCTGCCCACGTACAGCGTAACTCGTGTGAGCTTCAGCCCCTCGCGCCTCGGTGCAATTGCGTCCACTCTCCGACGGGATCGTACCGACTCGTCAATTGGTCTATCTCGGGATTCAATTAGGTACTTTAATCAGATGTGGATTCCATTAAATTGCAAGTGAATTGTATTGTTTTATGTGCGCTTTGTCGAATTCAATGCCATAGTAGGTATTATGATACCTTCATACGGGAATAATGGAATTTATAAGTCTTCGTGTTTTCGGTATATAAACATTGAGGTAGATTATCGGCTTTAAAATTCCAGTATGTTTATATAACATTATGTAACACGAGTGAGAATCTTCCAAGGTCGCCATTGTACCGGTCGAGCTCGTCATTATAATGTTCATTAAGATACAGATGGGTCAATTTAAAATATTCTTAAGTTGAATACAATTTCCGTGTTATTTTTTCGAAGAGATTATAGCACGTCGGTTATTATTCACCACTAATATGAGCACTATTTATGAGCGTAGTCAAAAATACATGTCATAAATGCGAAGACCGGCCTAGGTTCACGCAATCCGTAAAATATATTATACGACGAGTGATGAGAAACGCGTTAAAGGTCTAAATCAGTATTAGCTTGGAGAAATAAACCCTTTGATTTTTTTAAATGGAGAAATAACCGATTAACTGAAATAACCCACGGATTTTATCAGAATTCAGAAATAACCCACGGCCTCCGGGAAAGGGGCCGTGGGGTATTTCGGATTCCTAAAGACCAAAACCCCACTGTGTTCCGTCAAGACGTATCAACGACGAGGCCACGGGTATGGTAGAATTCGTCCGTGACCCCATCAGCGGTTGCCCGTCTCCAGGCCAAAACTTAGGAGAAATACCCTACGAGAACGGGCTAAACCGCTATAAACATTAAAGTCGGATTAAAAATTGTCGGTTAATTTCGACGGTAACTTAGCAGATATGATTTCTATGGAGCGTCCGTGGAGTGGTCTGCGAAATTGCGATTTGCGAACTGGAAGCTGTTTTCGGAAACAACCAGTTGCAGCCAACCAACCAACGAGTTGCAGCTTAGTATGGACTAAACAGTGAACATGGACACGGCCTCGAATCATATTGTTCACAAGACAATTTTCCTCTTTCTATTTGGCGACTTAAAAAGCTTTGTAACAACAGTATTGCTTTAAACTAAAGTATCTATTTACGAGTATATAATAAGCCCTATTTGTAGTATCGACGGTCTGTTACATGCATTTAAATCATAATTATTGTGAGTAGTCAACTGGTCAGTTACACATGGCGATTCCAGTCGGCTTGTTACAGTAATTGCCGATCGCACCAGGGACTTAGATGTGAAGTTTCAAATGATTGGACGATTAATTGACCTCAGTTTGATAATTGAGAACGCTTCCTAAAGCGAAACATTTGCAATAGCGTAGTGTGTTGAAACGTCTCGAGATATTACGTTACAATTCAGTAAAGTTATATCAGGGGTATGGATTCTATATTAATATTGATATGTAGACGTTCGAGGTAAGTATTCAGTATGTAGAATATTCAAGACATAATCTATCTGCATATATTAAAAATTATACGAAATGTGAACTTCCATTATTTTCAATTTCCTTAGTTTTTTGTCAAGATAGAAACACCGGTTTATTTACGGGTATTTGCATCTATACTCAATAATTTATGGAATAAATAATTGGACTTTACTTTAGACGAAACAATAGTTGGATTGTTTATTTTATTAGGAACAAACATTCGAGACAAAGTTTTTTAATTAACTATGAATTAGTGTTTACATCGTTTAATTAGAAGAACGATAAGCAACGTGGGTGTCTGGTTCATTATAAAAATGAAAAGGGTCATTAAAATAAACAATTTTCTCGAAAAATATACGAATATTCAAAAAAAGAGCAATACCAGATTCGCATAATGTATTCATTTGAGAGTGACATCACAGCAGGCGGCAAGTGCGGAGGACATTTGCGTGAGTCCCTTTGTGCTGGCGGGGCCGGGGCCGCGCCGGGGCCGGAGCCTTCGGCGCCAGACTGTATCCGACGCATCGGACCCCACAACTATCTATCGAATTGATCCCCAAATAACGCTTGTCCATCTTTATAAATCTTGAAATTAAAATTACTCACCACTCAGATGGAAATGCCCATAAGATCTTGCTAACTATTTTGATTCAGCACTTGACAATTAATTTTAAAATAATAAATTTAACAATGAATTGAGGAAGTTACAGTCCATACGTGATACAATTACATACTACTATTGAAAATATATGAATTATTTATGTAATTATTTTTGATTAGCGACGTATAATACAGGACTAATTGCCTAAAACGTACGTTTGTCGTAGGAAGTAGGTACCCGTACATGAATTTGTTTGGAATCAAGAAGAATCCGTTCCTCTAACGGAAAGTTGGCCGTGTTACAAGGCGTCCCAAGTAATCATTATGTTTGGCGATTCGGAAGTGAACAACAAGGATGAAGGAGGAATGTTTACCGCTTACGACACGGGTAGGGGCGGCGGCGGGTGGCGCGGGGGCTGTCAGCGACACGCAACAGGTCGCGTTGCCACCCGCTCACTCGCTCACCCGCTGTCTATACCTACATTTGTCCAACTTAAGGTTGATGTTCCGACCGTCCCTCCATACATTTTTGATTACCTCTAAACACTTAACACAGACACTATTTCTTTAAAACTAATCATTTTATCACTTCTCTATAATGAAATGTGTGCGCGTTCGACCTTTTTAATCAATAATTTACAATATTTACTTAGAAAAACAACAGTAAAATACCGGAAAAATTTGACACTTCTACAGTAGTGTGCGTGACTTTTGCCAAGCGAAACACGACATAAAGCACGACATCTAGCGCATAGACTATATACTTATTACAGATCTAGCGCGTCAATGTCTAAACGAAAGGCGATGTTTAGACATTGACGCGCTAGATGTCGTGCATTCGCGTTCGTTATCTTATGCATAATGAGCATAATTCTAATAAATCAAAGTTCTGTGTAAAAATTGAGTAATTTCATTTCCAATCGTTCAAAGAAAATAACAATAAAATAAAATAAAACTAATGACCTTAGAAACTATGTTTTTTTTTATTTATTACTCATTATTGTTCGTCCGTCGTAGGTCTGTAAACTGTATTGTACACTGAAGGTAAATGGTACTGTAGGTACTTTAGTTCGGCGTCGTCGCTCGTCGGCTTGATATAAAATTACATTCTTGATTTCATTGACACGCGCTATGATTTGCGCGCGGAATTTCTTGTGTTGTGAATTTATTTTTGTATGCTATGCATTTTAATTGATTCAAATTGCAATGTTTCTCTAGTATGCATTTGAGACTATATTGTAAATTGTAATAATTGATCGTGGGTATAGTAATTAATTATTCTAATAACGCAATTAGTAATATATGTATTTTCGGTGAGATTCAAAACAAAAAATTGGCCCGTGATTTTTATGAAATTTCACCACATTGCAAATCACATCAATCATAGTTCATACACATGTATGACGAAAGTGATTAGTATTGTGGCTAACATTGACTCATCAGTTCATCACTGAAACCAGTGATAAATCAGTACCTATATCATATTGTGTTTGAATATTTTTAAACAATGATATAAGTATACAATTATTATAAATCGGTAAACTATCAAAGTAATCACAAACTTGCAAACATTGGTAAAATGTCCAGTAGTTTATGAGCCTATTCATTACAATTTACAATCAAACAAACAAACAAAGTTTTCCTCTTTATAATATTAGTGTAGACAAACACTATGAATACGATCACTAATGCAAATTCGGGGATTTTCTAATTATTGCTAAATAATAATTGAATTCGTTTTGAAATACTCTATAATTTTTAGTGTATAAATAGACATTTATAATGTGGTGCTCATTTTTTTTGTACTGCTAACGCTATTGTAGGTACCTATTTTCGTTGTTTTATTTCAAGTGAACACGGCCATACAATTTTGTCACGAGCCGCCTATGATTGTAGGTACTTTTGTTAGGCTCCTTCGTCGTCCGCGTCGGCTCGAAAGTTCTTGATTTCATTGTCACGCGCTATGATTTGCGCGCGGATTTTCTTGTGTTGTGAATTTATTTTTGTATTATTATTATTTTTTATTTATTTTTTTATTTTATTGATTCAAATAAAATATTTCACTAGTATGCATTTGAGACTATATTGTATTATGTATAATTTATCGTAGGTATAGTTATTCTTATAACGCAGTTATATTTTCGGTGGGACAATTTGACCCGTGATTTTTCTGAAATATCACCACGTTGCAAATCACATCAATCATACACACGTATGACGAAAGTATAGTGGCTATAATTGACTCATCAGTTCATCACTGAAACCAGTGATAAATCAGTACATATATCATATTTTATTGTGTTTGAATATTTTTTAAACAACGATATAGGTATACAATATTATTATAAATCGGTAAACTACCAAAGTACTTCCGAATTTTCAGACAGACAAACAAGTAGTTTGAACACGCAGTTTTCTTATACTAGTAGCAAAAATCAAAACCATAATATTATGTTTCCCTACTATATTTTACTAAAAGTCGAGTGCGTCGAAATCGTAAATAATAATATGTTTTTCACCTTCCTGGTTATTTTCCCATAGTAAATAGTGTTTTAGGTTTGTTGTTGTAGGTAGGAATAATAATAATTATTCTTACATGTTGGTTATGAAATGTATATTGAAATAATTTACTTTTACAAATCATTAGTGATATAAGTTTTGAGTGAAAATGCTTGGATCAGCATAATATTATATGGTACTTCAAATACATGTTTTGATAAAAAAAACAATAGTGTAATAAAATAAAACTGCGTTTTATTGTAATCAATGTTGACAATTTTAAATTCCAAAATTATTGATCAATAAAATAGTTTACACCAACAAATATAACTTTTATTTTTATAACAATCGTTCATAATATAAACCGTAGCAGGTGGCGTTTTGAAGTTCTGTCTACTCATACAGAAAAATGGAAAACTTGTTTTTTTTGTAAACAATTTATTACTCATGTTGTTTGGCAACTCGAAGCGTGGTCGTCCGTCGTAGGTACTTTTGTTCGGCGTCGCGTCGTCGTCCGCGTCGGCTTGATATAAAACATTCTTGATTTCATTGACACGCGCTATGATTTGCGCGCGGAATTTCTTGTGTTGTGAATTTATTTTTGTATGCTATGCATTTTAATTGAATCAAATTGCAATATTTCTCTAGTATGCATTTGAGACTATATTGTAATAATTGATCGTGGGTAGGTATAGTAATTAATTATTCTAATAACGCAATTATATTTTCGGTGGGATTCAAAACAAAAAATTGGCCCGTGATTTTTATGAAATTTCACCACATTGCAAATTATATATTATACAATTACAATTACAATTATTATAAATCGGTAAACTATCAAAGTAATTACAAACTTGCAAAATATGCTTTTCCGAATTTTCAGACAGACACACAATTTTATTAGTTTGTTTTAGCAAAGTAGGTACCTATACCTATACGCTTACGTCGCGCGTCGCGTCGTCGAAAACGGTGCGCCCAGAAACAAACATACCTAATTCAGTTACAATCCTTTTTTTGTTCCGTAATTTATTGTATTTATTCTAATACGATTTTTTTTATTCGTCGGCCAGTTCTACTAGGTATAAAAAGATAAAATTGAAATATAATTATTGTAGCGACAGCCATATTATGTTACTATGTTTTCGTAAATATGTTTTTCACCTTCCTGGTTATTTTCACATAATCTTATCTTATATATAAAAATGAATCGCAAAATGTGTTGGTAAGCGCATAACTCGAGAACGGCTGAACCGATTTCGATCATTCTTTTTTTATTATATTCCTTGAAGTACGAGGATGGTTTTTATGTAGAGAAAACGTAAATATTATGTACCACGGGCGAAGCCGGGGCGGACCGCTAGTCTTCTTATATATAAAAATGAATCGCAAAATGTGTTGGTAAGCGCATAACTCGAGAACGGCTGAACCGATTTCGATCATTCTTTTTTTATTATATTCCTTGAAGTACGAGGATGGTTTTTATGTAGAGAAAACGTAAATATTATGTACCACGGGCGAAGCCGGGGCGGACCGCTAGTATCTTATATATAAAAATGAATCGCAAAATGTGTTGGTAAGCGCATAACTCGAGAACGGCTGAACCGATTTCGATCATTCTTTTTTTATTATATTCCTTGAAGTACGAGGATGGTTTTTATGTAGAGAAAACGTAAATATAATAATAAATTAGAACAGCTGATTCAAAATAGCCTAAAAAATCTTAATAATAATAATTACGCTTCACAGCAAGAAGAAATGTACCATATGTACCCGCACAAAGTCGATATTGTGTTGCCTACCGTTCGACTCAATGGCTAGGGTTGTAACTACCTTTAATAATTATTACCAAACTAATAAACCGAGTGATGCGAAATAACCATAATTCTTTTAGAGTTTGATAAAATGATCAGGCAGGTATTTTCTTTAATCCTCTGAATTCTCGGTTACTAAATTGTATCGTTGAAATTATTCTTAATCGCGTAAATTTAATAAATAATCATATGGAAAACACTTTTCATTTGTTTTTTTACTTTCACGCCCAACTACTATACAATAATTACGTTGTTTCGGTATTTTGACGAGAAAACGCAGGAAACATCCGTTGTATCATTTTAGATAGATTGTATATTTTGTATCTGTAGAATTGAAATCAAAGCTATGTATATGTTGTCTCCATTCTTTTCTTATCGGATTGTTGATCCCAATGCGAATGCGTCACTTAAATTTTATAAAAGACAATTAAGAACATCAAAAATAAAGTGATACGTAAATATTTCACAGTGCAATATATTATATAATTAATAATAATTATATATTTATGAAAAAATAATTACATCAGATTTAATAATAGCAATTGTTTTGAATGTACATAATATGAATAAATGATTACATCATAATAGTAATAATTACAATTGTTTTATTTCCCATTTGTTGCAACCCTAGCATATCTTCATGTAGCAGCAGAAGTACCTACACTGGCGGCGCGGCGGCATCGTGCGACATCAAAGGCATTGCCTTACTAGGTAAGTTTATAATGACTCATTTCTTTTATTATATAATTTACGTTTTACTTTTACAGAATCCGATTCAATGGATTATGAAGACGAGTCACACAACGCCATACGATAGTGATGATGAATGAACATTTCAATAAATGCATGCGTGTTTTTTTATGTTGTTTTGTAATTGTTAATTGTTTCTTAAATAAAGAAATAAACTAAATATTTAAATGATGATTTGTTATTTGCAACACAACTTTATATTTGAGATTCTTTACAAATGTATATTTAGTTTTGTATCATCAAATTTATAAATTTTATTCCATAGTTTTCAAAATTAAATGTAAATGACCATAAAAACATTAATAAAGTAAATCATTGATGTAAGGTCAGGGAACGTAATACATATATACATCTGACCATGTAGAAGCTAAGTCTTGTTGACTGCTGAAGTCTGTAAAGTTTTGTTGTCTGCTGAAGTCTGTACGCAATGAAAATGTCTGCCGTTTCGAAAATAAGTTTTTAAGACCCTAATAAATAAAATATATGTATATATAATGGCAGATCTGGTCAAATACTTTCAAAATTGTATTTTTTTCAGCACTTTCATAAGTGTCTGCCAGAATGTTATCCGCGTGATAATGGTCTGCCATTGTTATTTTCCGATAGTAATAATAATCTATTTTCAAATATCAAAATGGCAGACGTGGTCAAATGGTTTCAAAGTTCGCCAAAAATTTCCACCTGTCTTACCTAAGCGCGCGCCCCGTCCACCACTCTGGGCTTAGTGACTCCTCATCTCATGTATAGTAGGTATAGGGGAATCAACACACAAAAATCCAGGTCTGGTCAAATACATGCAGGTAGCTTTGCGCTAGCTCTCTAGCTATTACTTCTTATGGAGAGAAAACGTAAACATGTACCACGGGCGAAGCCGGGGCGGACCGCTAGTAAATAATAAAATAATAAATAGTGTATTAGATTTGTTATTGTATCTTGTATACCTACGAATAATTATTCTTACGTCTTGTTGGGAAATGTTCAAATACCTACCTATTGAAATAATTTACTGTTACAAATCATTAGTGTTATTAGTTTTGAGTGAATAGGCATGGATCAGAAATTCAGAATATAATATGCTACTAACTACTCAAATACATACATGTTTACACAACAAACACCACTGACCTCTATAACTATAAGTTATAGAGGTCAGTGACCGTCAGTGACAAACACTATGGATACCTACGCTCGCGAATGCAAATTCGGTGATTTACTAATTATTGATACCTAGTCATTGAATTCGTTTTGAAATAGCCTGTACTTTGTAATTTTTAGTGTTATAGACATTTATAAAATGTGGTGCTCATTTTTTTGTAATAAATCATCCCGAACGCTATTGTATTTTCGTTGTTTTATTTCAAGTGAACACCTAGGTATACAATTTTGTCACGAGCCGCCTCTGGCCTCTGGGTGAAATAAACAAGTCAAATGATTTTTGTTCTAATTGTATTTTGGTAGTAGTTTGTTTAGAATTTACATTACCATTGTTTAATTTTTATTTTGTATTTGCAGTAAAATAAAAAGATGAAAAACTTCATTAGGTATATTGTACGACACCTCACTCTGAATCGCGCTAGCGAAATTTTTTCGTTACAGAGCACATATACAACTTTCGGACAATCTTCATTGAGGCCGGCCGGCAAATCGAGTATGTCGAGAAACTTCACTTATTCGATGGAGGTATTCTACCTTCCTTCCTCCACAGTTGTGGGACCCCGACGTGCATTGAACACGCAGCTTTCTGATACTAGTAGCTAAAATCAAAACCACAGATATGTCTGTGATCAAAACCATAATAATATTTTTACCTATTATTTTACTAAAAGTCGAGTGCATCGAAATCGTAAATATGTTTTTCACCTTCCTGGTTTTTTTTCCATAGTAAATAGTGTTTTTGATTTGTTGTTGTATGAATAATTATTCTTACTTGTTGGTTATGAAATGTATTTTGAAATAATTTACTTTTACAAATCATTACTGATATTAGTTTTGAGTGAAAATGCTTGGATCAGCATAATATCATATTTGCTACTTCAAATACATGTTTTGATTAAAAAAAAACAATAGTGTAATGTAGGTAATAAAATAAAACTGCGTTTTATTGTAGGTAATCAATTTTGACATTATTTATTTCCCAAAATTACAATAAAATAGTTTACGCCAACAAATATAACTTTTATTTTTATAACAATCCTACTTCCTACTAATGCGAAAGTTCATACATGTTTCAAAAGAAAAACTTTTACTTTTACTATTATTTCAATTTATCCGGTTTAATTAAGACTTAATATTGATACATATGATCATTATAAATACAAATAGGAATTAACAATATAACGAATACGTGGCACAACTAAAATTTTACCGATACCACCCGTGGTCATTCTCCTTTGTGGGTCATTTGTAACAGGATGGCGGTTCTACAGCGAAAAAAGAAAAATGATGGTCAGAACGCTGATACCGGATACCTTAAGATACTGTAATATAAAATATTACTAGATTAGATAAAATATTATAGGTAGTATCTTCACCGTGTGTGACGCGCTTTACATTCACGCCATCTAGAGTTAAATCTTTATCATTTTTGTATACGTCTGTGTGTGTAAACGACCCTGTATGCAATGACAGATGTTAAAACGCATAATTTTACCGAATTGGGTGGATTTTAAGGCAATGATATAACATATTTCAATAAAATATAATATTCAGTAACCGCCATGACTATTCCTAGGTTTGATGACTATTCCAATTACGCAAAAACTCAAATAAACTAGAAATGTAGAATTCAGCGCCATCTAGCGGGATATTGGCTGGGAACAGATCGTTGCAATCACCTTAAACGTATTTCAAATAACTTAGAGCCTCAAAAGTCTTCATATCTATTTCTAGAGTTCTACTTGAGACGCGAAGACTGTGTACAATTGGTATACACTGATGAGTTTTGTTTAGTGTTACGCGATAATACATCTTCATAAAGCAGTCGATTAATTTATCGTATTAAGATATCAGTTACAGAAAATACCTTTTAATAATACCCTCGAATTCGAAATCGTTGTTCTAATAATATTAAGATTGAGATGAGAAGGCCTTTTAATGTCAACGTTCAAGGAATTTCTTTTTAGCGTAAAAATATCTGTACATAATTTTTTCTCTCGCTGGTGCTTTTGTCAATAATTGACGATTTAAATTGATTACCCACACAATACACACAAATATCGCACACGTGTGTAATAATAATACAACTTTATTATAACGTGAGGATCTCGTCAAATAAAGGACGTTCAAACAGTGTGGTGAGATGTACGTCGGTGTTTGTGTTGGCCGATATCGGCTGTCAGTAAACAATATGCATCCTTGCTCAGTCTCCCGTGTTGATAATTTCACGTTAAAGTAAGCCCTGACCCGGAGCTGTGTGCGTTCGCAACTTGATCGAATTCCAACTGTAGCCAACTCAAACATCCTACAGACAAGTCCACTTACATGCCGAAGACAATAGTATATAGTAGTGCCTATTATACTATAGTTCTTTCCACTTACCTTTCCACCATAGAAATCTAGAGAGATGCCAATCGCTTGCGTTGAGTACGAAACCGTGTCTTGCATTACAAATTTACGCACACAACTGCAGTAAACAAAATCAAAACAATACTTCGCGTTGTGTGTACACAAAAATATGAGAGCGACTATTCGTTCGCACACTAGATTGTAAGTGACGTATGTATACAGCACGACTACAGCTTGTTCTTTTTTTGGGCATATTGCTGCGACACCGGCCCCGCCCCCTAACCATATCTCCCTTTAGTTTCTGTGATCTGTGCTTTCCACCTAAGATGATTTCTGTGACACATTGATTTTTGACACGTGTAGAGATGTCGGTTACTGAAATCGTATCAATCGTAATCAATTATTTCGGATAATCGATATTATTTTATATGGAAATGAAATCGATTTGAATAAAGTACCAAAATTAGTTTTTTCGGCATTTCGCCAACAATTAACTAGGGAAACTTAGCAAACAACAGCAACAAAAAGTCAACAATAACAATTAGTAACAATAACAGAATACCACGTAAAGTATCTATATAAAAATGCAACTTGTATACAAGGCTGACGCACTCGTACAGACGATTGACTCGATTGACAAACGATCACAAGATGGGCGCCGCGGCCGATTATATGATTTTCCAACTCTATGATTTTTTAACGATTCATTTCATGTACACGAATTGCGTAGGTATTATATTTTTGTGTTATTTTATTTTATTTTTCATTATATTTAACTAAACAATACTGTTTTTGATTTATAAGCTTAAGATGTTTCATTTTTTAATTTTTGGTAATAATGCCGCCATGAAATAAAAATATTATACACTAAAATTATTTTGGATTTTTAAACATAAAATACGTAATTCGGAACACGATGAAGTGTCACAGGAATCATCATAGGTGAAAAGAACTATAGGATGATCTCAATATGGAAGCAAACTTTATTGGTCTTTTATATTGAAAATCATTCTGTCAACAAGAAGTGTCAACAAACATTTTAGCGTGTACAAATGTGTTAACGCTTATAATTTAAATTAAACAGTTTAAAATTAAATATTGATCATTTAAGTACAACACTCTATCTTTTAACTCAAAAGACTTATAATATTTGTAAATTGTATGAGTAAATACAATTTTCATTAAACCATAAAAAAATCGCAGCATTCATAAAGAGTCGTACAGTCGCGCCATCTCCCAGACGTCTTCTTTAAGCCGACAATCGATATCGTGAAATATAAACGAGTAATAATTTGCTCAACTATCGTTAAGGTGATTCCTACGATCTGTTCCCAGCCAATGTCCCGCTAGATGGCGCTGAATTCTACATTTCTAGTTTATTTGAGTTTTTGCGTAATTGGAAAAGATTAAGGTCGTAGGAATAGTCATGGCGGTTACTGAATATTATATTTTATTGAAATATGTCATATCATTGCCTTAAAATCCACCCAATTCGGTAAAAAAATGCATTATAACATCTGTCATTGCATACAGGGTCGTTTACACACACAGACGTATACAAAAATGATAAAGATTTAAGTCTAGATGGCGTGAATGTAAAACAAGTAGGATTGTTATAAAAATAAAAGTTATATTTGTTGGCGTAAACTATTTTGTTGTAATTTTGGGAAATAAATAATGTCAAAATTGATTACAATAAAACGCAGTTTTATTTTATTACATTACACTATTGTTTTTTTTATCAAAACATGTATTTGAAGTAGCATATACCTATGATATAATATTATGCTAAGAATAATTATTCATACAACAACAAATCTAAAACACTATTTACTATGGAAAAAAACCAGGAAGGTGAAAAAGATATTTACGATTTCGACGCACTCGACTTTTAGTAAAATATAGTAGGTAAAAATTAAACAATGGTAATGTAAATTCTAAACAAACTACTACCAAAATACAATTAGAACAAAAATCATTTGACTTGTTTATTTCACCCAGAGGCCAGAGACGGCTCGTGACAAAATTGTATAGGTGTTCACTTGAAATAAAACAACGAAAATACGTTCGGGATGATTTATTACAAAAAAATGAGCACCACATTTTATAAATGTCTATAACACTAAAAATTACAAAGTACAGGCTATTTCAAAACGAATTCAATGACTAGGTATCAATAATTAGTAAATCACCGAATTTGCATTCGCGAGCGTAGGTATCCATAGTGTTTGTCACTGACGGTCACTGACCTCTATAACTTATAGTTATAGAGGTCAGTGGTGTTTGTTGTGTAAACATGTATGTATTTGAGTAGTTAGTAGCATATTATATTCTGAATTTCTGATCCATGCCTATTCACTCAAAACTAATAACACTAATGATTTGTAACAGTAAATTATTTCAATAGGTAGGTATTTGAACATTTCCCAACAAGACGTAAGAATAATCATTCGTAGGTATACAAGATACAATAACAAATCTAATACACTATTTATTATTTTATTATTTACTAGCGGTCCGCCCCGGCTTCGCCCGTGGTACATGTTTACGTTTTCTCTCCATAAGAAGTAATAGCTAGAGAGCTAGCGCAAAGCTACCTGTATGTATTTGACCAGACCTGGATTTTTGTGTGTTGATTCCCCTATACCTACTATACATGAGATGAGGAGTCACTAAGCCCAGAGTGGTGGACGGGGCGCGCGCTTAGGTAAGACAGGTGGAAATTTTTGGCGAACTTTGAAACCATTTGACCACGTCTGCCATTTTGATATTTGAAAATAGATTATTATTACTATCGGAAAATAACAATGGCAGACCATTATCACGCGGATAACATTCTGGCAGACACTTATGAAAGTGCTGAAAAAAATACAATTTTGAAAGTATTTGACCAGATCTGCCATTCATATATTTTATTTATTAGGGTCTTAAAAACTTATTTTCGAAACGGCAGACATTTTCATTGCGTACAGACTTCAGCAGACAACAAAACTTTACAGACTTCAGCAGTCAACAAGACTTAGCTTCTACATGGTCAGATGTATATATGTATTACGTTCCCTGACCTTACATCAATGATTTACTTTATTAATGTTTTTATGGTCATTTACATTTAATTTTGAAAACTATGGAATAAAATTTATAAATTTGATGATACAAAACTAAATATACATTTGTAAAGAATCTCAAATATAAAGTTGTGTTGCAAATAACAAATCATCATTTAAATATTTAGTTTATTTCTTTATTTAAGAAACAATTAACAATTACAAAACAACATAAAAAAACACGCATGCATTTATTGAAATGTTCATTCATCATCACTATCGTATGGCGTTGTGTGACTCGTCTTCATAATCCATTGAATCGGATTCTGTAAAAGTAAAACGTAAATTATATAATAAAAGAAATGAGTAAAGTCAAAAATAATTATTAAAGAGTTAATCATTATAAACTTACCTAGTAAGGCAATGCCTTTGATGTCGCACGATGCCGCCGCGCCGCCAGTGTAGGTACTTCTGCTGCTACATGAAAATATGCTAGGGTTGCAACAAATGGGAAATAAAACAATTGTGATTATTACTATTATGATGTTATCATTTATTCATATGTACATTCAAAACAATTGCGATTATTAAATCTGATGTAATTATTTTTTCATAAATATATAATTATTATTAATTACATAATATATTGCACTGTGAAATATTTACGTATCACTTTATTTTTGATGTTCTTAATTGTCTTTTATAAAATTTAAGTGACGCATTCGCATTGGGATTAACAATCCGATAAGAAAAGAATGGAGACAACATATACATAGCTTTGATTTCAATTCTACAGATACAAAATATACAATCTATCTAAAATGATACAACGGATGTTTCCTGCGTTTTCTCGTCAAAATACCGAAACAACGTAATTATTGTATAGTAGTTGGGCGTGAAAGTAAAAAAACAAATGAAAAGTGTTTTCCATATGATTATTTATTAAATTTACGCGATTAAGAATAATTTCAACGATACAATTTAGTAACCGAGAATTCAGAGGATTAAAGAAAATACCTGCCTGATCATTTTATCAAACTCTAAAAGAATTATGGTTATTTCGCATCACTCGGTTTATTAGTTTGGTAATAATTATTAAAGGTAGTTACAACCCTAGCCATTGAGTCGAACGGTAGGCAACACAATATCGACTTTGTGCGGGTACATAATTATGGTACATTTCTTCTTGCTGTGAAGCGTAATTATTATTATTAAGATTTTTTAGGCTATTTTGAATCAGCTGTTCTAATTTAATTCTAGAAATTTATTAAAACGTGATTTTTTTTAAAGTATATTATGAGTTTATAAATACCTCAACCAATAGTTATTGTGTCCTATCCTCATTTCTTTATATCTTGGTAGTTAACTAAAGTGTTAAATTTACATAACCTCAACAACAACATTTACACTGCCACTGCACTAAAACTAATATGGAATCCATCACACAGTCTATTGATCAGATGTTTGAAGTGTTTAACCACAGAATGGATGAGTTCCAAAAGGATCTCCAGACAATTTCAACAGCCCCAATGGGTAGCCCGTCTTCTAAATTAGCGTCTGACTTTACAGTCTTTCGCACATTTGTCTTGACATCACTACAGTGTCTACAGTCTGAGGTTATCCTCCTGAGTAACAAAACAAAAGTACCTACGACGGACGACCACGCTTCGAGTTGCCAAAGTAAAGCAAGCAAGTTTTCCATTTTTCTGTATGAGTATACAGAACTTCAAAACGCCACCTGCTACGGTTTATATTATGAACGATGGTTATAAAAATAAAAGTTATATTTGGTGGTGTAAACTATTTTATTGATCAATAATTTTGGAATTTAAAACTGTCAACATTGATTACAATAAAACGCAGTTTTATTTTATTACACTATTGTTTTTTTATCAAAACATGTATTTGAAGTACCATATAATATTATGCTGATCCAAGCATTTTCACTCAAAACTAATATCACTAATGATTTGTAAAAGTAAATTATTTCAATATACATTTCATAACCAACAAGTAAGAATAATTATTATTATTCCTACCTACAACAACAAACCTAAAACACTATTTACTATGGGAAAATAACCAGGAAGGTGAAAAACATATTATTATTTACGATTTCGACGCACTCGACTTTTAGTAAAATATAGTAGGGAAACATAATATTATGGTTTTGATTTTTGCTACTAGTATAAGAAAACTGCGTGTTCAAACTACTTGTTTGTCTGTCTGAAAATTCGGAAGTACTTTGGTAGTTTACCGATTTATAATAATATTGTATATATCGTTGTTTAAAAAATATTCAAACACAATAAAATATGATATATGTACTGATTTATCACTGGTTTCAGTGATGAACTGATGAGTCAATTATAGCCACTATACTTTCGTCATACGTGTGTATGATTGATGTGATTTGCAACGTGGTGATATTTCAGAAAAATCACGGGTCAAATTGTCCCACCGAAAATATAACTGCGTTATAAGAATAACTATACCTACGATAAATTATACATAATACAATATAGTCTCAAATGCATACTAGTGAAATATTTTATTTGAATCAATAAAATAAAAAAATAAATAAAAATAATAATAATACAAAAATAAATTCACAACACAAGAAAATCCGCGCGCAAATCATAGCGCGTGACAATGAAATCAAGAACTTTCGAGCCGACGCGGACGACGAAGGAGCCTAACAAAAGTACCTACAATCATAGGCGGCTCGTGACAAAATTGTATGGCCGTGTTCACTTGAAATAAAACAACGAAAATAGGTACCTACAATAGCGTTAGCACTACAAAAAAAATGAGCACCACATTATAAATGTCTATTTATACACTAAAAATTATAGAGTATTTCAAAACGAATTCAATTATTATTTAGCAATAATTAGAAAATCCCCGAATTTGCATTCGTGATCGTATTCATAGTGTTTGTCTACACTAATATTATAAAGAGGAAAACTTTGTTTGTTTGTTTGATTGTAATGAATAGGCTCATAAACTACTGGACATTTTACCAATGTTTGCAAGTTTGTGATTACTTTGATAGTTTACCGATTTATAATAATTGTATACTTATATCATTGTTTAAAAATATTCAAACACAATATGATATAGGTACTGATTTATCACTGGTTTCAGTGATGAACTGATGAGTCAATGTTAGCCACAATACTAATCACTTTCGTCATACATGTGTATGAACTATGATTGATGTGATTTGCAATGTGGTGAAATTTCATAAAAATCACGGGCCAATTTTTTGTTTTGAATCCCACCGAAAATACATATATTACTAATTGCGTTATTAGAATAATTAATTACTATACCCACGATCAATTATTACAATTTACAATATAGTCTCAAATGCATACTAGAGAAACATTGCAATTTGAATCAATTAAAATGCATAGCATACAAAAATAAATTCACAACACAAGAAATTCCGCGCGCAAATCATAGCGCGTGTCAATGAAATCAAGAATGTAAATTTATATCAAGCCGATGACGACGCCGAACTAAAGTACCTACAGTACCATTTACCTTCAGTGTACAATACAGTTTACAGACCTACGACGGACGAACAATAATGAGTAATAAATTGTTTACAAAAAAAAACATAGTTTCTAAGGTCATTAGTTTTATTTTATTTTATTGTTATTTTCTTTGAACGATTGGAAATGAAATTACTCAATTTTTACACAGAACTTTGATTTATTAGAATTATTATGCTCATTGTGTATAAGATAACGAACGCGAATGCACGACATCTAGCGCGTCAATGTCTAAACATCGCCTTTCGTTTAGACATTGACGCGCTAGATCTGTAATAAGTATATAGTCTATGCGCTAGATGTCGTGCTTTATGTCGTGTTTCGCTTGGCAAAAGTCACGCACACTACTGTAGAAGTGTCAAATTTTTCCGGTATTTTACTGTTGTTTTTCTAAGTAAATATTGTAAATTATTGATTAAAAAGGTCGAACGC